>NW_026600539.1:132500-205688 GCF_029448725.1 Salvelinus fontinalis
CTGGCATGGCACAGTGCTATATTAACCAGACCATCCCCTGGCATGACACAGTGCTATATTAACCAGACCATCCCCTGGCATGACACAGTGCTATATTAACACAGACCATCCCCTGGCATGGCACAGTGCTATATTAACACAGACCATCCCCTGGCATGGCACAGTGCTATATTAACACAGACCATCCCCTGGCATGGCACAGTGCTATATTAACCAGACCACCCCGTGGCACAGTGCTATATTAACACAGACCATCCCCTGGCATGGCACAGTGCTATATTAACCAGACCATCTCCTGGCATGGCACAGTGCTATATTAACCAGACCATCCCCTGGCATGGTGCAGTGCTATATTAACCAGACCACCCCGTGGCACAGTGCTATATTAACACAGACCATCCCCTGGCATGGCACAGTGCTATATTAACCAGACCATCCCCTGGCATGGCACAGTGCTATATTAACCAGACCATCCCCTGGCATGGCACAGTGCTATATTAACACAGACCATCACCTGGCATGACACAGTGCTATATTAACCAGACCATCCCCTGGCATGGCACAGTGCTATATTAACACAGACCATCACCTGGCATGGCACAGTGCTATATTAACCAGACCATCCCCTGGCATGGCACAGTGCTATATTAACACAGACCATCACCTGGCATGACACAGTGCTATATTAACACATACCATCCCCTGGCATGGCACAGTGCTATATTAACACAGACCATCACCTGGCATGACACAGTGCTATATTAACCAGACCATCCCCTGGCATGGCACAGTGCTATATTAA
The DNA here is from genome assembly GCF_029448725.1 of Salvelinus fontinalis. Lineage (NCBI taxonomy): Eukaryota > Metazoa > Chordata > Actinopteri > Salmoniformes > Salmonidae > Salvelinus > Salvelinus fontinalis. The sequence goes on from NW_026600539.1 coordinate 133,303, forward strand.
CACAGACCATCCCCTGGCATGGCACAGTGCTATATTAACACAGACCATCCCCTGGCATGGCACAGTGCTATATTAACACAGACCATCCCCTGGCATGGCACAGTGCTATATTAACACAGACCATCCCCTGGCATGGCACAGTGCTATATTAACACAGACCATCCCCTGGCATGACACAGTGCTATATTAACACATACCATCCCCTGGCATGGCACAGTGCTATAAGAGCACACTACCCCTATGTCAAGAGAGAGGGTATTGGTCCAGGTTGGAAACTCAGAATACTAGACAGTGAGGAAATTGAAACAATCTCTGTCAACATGTACAAGTCTGGGACAGTAATGGTGCAGGGCCTCCTCATGCAGTTACAGGAGGACTTTTACAGGATCAAAGAGAGAACACAGCAGGTAATCTCTCTCTGTCAACATGTACAAGTCTGGGACAGTAATGGTGCAGGGCCTCCTCATGCAGTTACAGGAGGACTATTACAGGATCAAAGAGAGAACACAGCAGGTAATCTCTCTCTGCCAACATGTACAAGTCTGGGACAGTAATGGTGCAGGGCATCCTCATGCAGTTACAGGAGGACTTTTACAGGATCAAAGAGAGAACACAGCAGGTAATCTCTCTCTGTCAACATGTACAAGTCTGGGAGAGTAATGGTGCAGGGCCTCCTCATGCAGTTACAGGAGGACTTTTACAGGATCAAAGAGAGAACACAGCAGGTAATATCTCTCTGTCAACATGTACAAGTCTGGGACAGCAATGGTGCAGGGCCTCCTCATGCAGTTACAGGAGGACTTTTACAGGATCAAAGAGAGAACACAGCAGGTAATCTCTCTCTGTCAACCTGTACAAGTCTAGGACAGTAATGGTGCAGGGCCTCCTCATGCTGTTACAGCAGGACTTTTACAAGATCAAAGAGAGAACACAGCAGGTAATCTCTCTCTGTCAACATGTACAAGTCTGGGACAGTAATGGTGCAGGGCCTCCTCATGCAGTTCCAGCAGGACTTTTACAGGATCAAAGAGAGAACACAGCAGGTAATCTCTCTCTGTCAACATGTACAAGTCTGGGAAAGTAATGGTGCAGGACATCCTCATGCAGTTACAGGAGGACTTTTACAGGATCAAAGAGAGAACACAGCAGGTAATCTCTCTCTGTAAACATGTACAAGTCTGGGACAGTAATGGTGCAGGGCCTCCGTATGCAGTTCCAGCAGGACTTTTACAGGATCAAAGAGAGAACACAGCAGGTAATCTCTCTCTGTCAACATGTACAAGTCTGGGAGAGTAATGGTGCAGGGCCTCCTCATGCAGTTCCAGCAGGACTTTTACAGGATCAAAGAGAGAACACAGCAGGTAATCTCTCTCTGTAAACATGTACAAGTCTGGGACAGTAATGGTGCAGGGACTCCTCATGCTGTTAGAGCAGGACTTTTACAGGATCAAAGAGAGAATACAGCAGGTAATCTCTCTCTGTCAACGTGTACAAGTCTGGGACAGTAATCGTGCAGGGCCTCCTCATGCAGTTACAGGAGGACTTTTACAGGATCAAAGAGAGAACACAGCAGGTAATCTCTCTCTGTCAACATGTACAAGTCTGGGACAGTAATGGTGCAGGGCCTCCTCATGCTGTTCCAGCAGGACTTTTACAGGATCAAAGAGAGAACACAGCAGGTAATCTCATCTGTCAACATGTACAAGTCTGGGACAGTAATGGTGCAGGGCCTCCTCATGCAGTTCCAGCAGGACTTTTACAGGATCAAAGAGAGAACACAGCAGGTAATCTCTCTCTGTCAACATGTACAAGTCTGGGACAGTAATGGTGCAGGGCCTCCTCATGCTGTTACAGCAGGACTTTTACAGGATCAAAGTGAGAATACAGCAGGTAATCTCTCTCTGTCAACATGTACAAGTCTGGGACAGTAATGGTGCAGGGCCTCCTCATGCAGTTACAGGAGGACTTTTACAGGATCAAAGAGAGAACACAGCAGGTAATCTCTCTCTGTCAACATGTACAAGTCTGGGACAGTAATGGTGCAGGGCCTCCTCATGCAGTTACAGCAGGACTTTTACAGGATCAAAGAGAGAACACAGCAGGTAATCTCTCTCTGTCAACATGTACAAATCTGGGACAGTAATGGTGCAGGGACTCCTCATGCTGTTAGAGCAGGACTTTTACAGGATCAAAGAGAGAATACAGCAGGTAATCTCTCTCTGTCAACATGTACAAGTCTGGGACAGTAATCGTGCAGGGCCTCCTCATGCAGTTACAGGAGGACTTTTACAGGATCAAAGAGAGAACACAGCAGGTAATATCTCTCTGTCAACATGTACAAGTCTGGGACAGTAATGGTGCAGGGCCTCCTCATGCTGTTACAGCAGGACTTTTACAGGATCAAAGAGAGAACACAGCAGGTAATCTCTCTCTGTCAACATGTACACGTCTGGGAGAGTAATGGTGCAGGGCCTCCTCATGCTGTTACATCAGGACTTTTACAGGATCAAAGAGAGAACACAGCAGGTAATCTCTCTCTGTCAACATGTACAAGTCTGGGACAGTAATGGTGCAGGGCCTCCTCATGCAGTTACAGGAGGACTTTTACAGGATCAAAGAGAGAACACAGCAGGTAATATCTCTCTGTCAACATGTACAAGTCTGGGACAGTAATAGTGCAGGGCCTCCTCATGCAGTTCCAGCAGGACTTTTACAGGATCAAAGAGAGAACACAGCAGGTAATCTCTCTCTGTCAACATGTACAAGTCTGGGACAGTAATGGTGCAGGGCCTCCTCATGCAGTTACAGGAGGACTTTTACAGGATCAAAGAGAGAACACAGCAGGTAATATCTTTCTGTCAACATGTACAAGTCTGGGACAGTAATGGTGCAGGGCCTCCTCATGCTGTTACAGCAGGACTTTTACAGGATCAAAGAGAGAACACAGCAGGTAATCTCTCTCTGTCAACATGTACAAGTCTGGGACAGTAATGGTGCAGGGCATCCTCATGCAGTTACAGGAGGACTTTTACAGGATCAAAGAGAGAACACAGCAGGTAATCTCTCTCTGTCAACATGTACAAGTCTGGGACAGTAATGGTGCAGGACATCCTCATGCAGTTACAGGAGGACTTTTACAGGATCAAAGAGAGAACACAGCAGGTAATCTCTCTCTGTCAACGTGTACAAGTCTGGGACAGTAATGGTGCAGGGCCTCCTCATGCAGTTACAGGAGGACTTTTACAGGATCAAAGAGAGAACACAGCAGGTAATATCTCTCTGTCAACATGTACAAGTCTGGGACAGTAATGGTGCAGGGCGTCCTCATGCTGTTCCAGCAGGACTTTTACAGGATCAAAGAGAGAACACAGCAGGTAATCTCTCTCTGTCAACATGTACAAGTCTGGGACAGTAATGGTGCAGGGCCTCCTCATGCAGTTCCAGCAGGACTTTTACAGGATCAAAGAGAGAACACAGCAGGTAATCTCTCTCTGTCAACATGTACAAGTCTGGGACAGTAATGGTGCAGGGCCTCCTCATGCAGTTCCAGCAGGACTTTTACAGGATCAAAGAGAGAACACAGCAGGTAATATCTCTCTGTCAACATGTACAAGTCTGGGACAGTAATGGTGCAGGGACTCCTCATGCTGTTAGAGCAGGACTTTTACAGGATCAAAGAGAGAATACAGCAGGTAATCTCTCTCTGTCAACGTGTACAAGTCTGGGACAGTAATCGTGCAGGGCCTCCTCATGCAGTTACAGGAGGACTTTTACAGGATCAAAGAGAGAACACAGCAGGTAATCTCTCTCTGTCAACATGTACAAGTCTGGGACAGTAATGGTGCAGGACATCCTCATGCAGTTACAGGAGGACTTTTACAGGATCAAAGAGAGAATACAGGAGGTAAGCTCTCTCTGTCAACATGTACAAGTCTGGGACAGTAATGGTGCAGGACATCCTCATGCAGTTACAGGAGGACTTTTACAGGATCAAAGAGAGAACACAGCAGGTAATCTCTCTCTGTCAACGTGTACAAGTCTGGGACAGTAATGGTGCAGGGCCTCCTCATGCAGTTACAGGAGGACTTTTACAGGATCAAAGAGAGAACACAGCAGGTAATATCTCTCTGTCAACATGTACAAGTCTGGGACAGTAATGGTGCAGGGCGTCCTCATGCTGTTCCAGCAGGACTTTTACAGGATCAAAGAGAGAACACAGCAGGTAATCTCTCTCTGTCAACATGTACAAGTCTGGGACAGTAATGGTGCAGGGCCTCCTCATGCAGTTCCAGCAGGACTTTTACAGGATCAAAGAGAGAACACAGCAGGTAATCTCTCTCTGTCAACATGTACAAGTCTGGGACAGTAATGGTGCAGGGCCTCCTCATGCAGTTCCAGCAGGACTTTTACAGGATCAAAGAGAGAACACAGCAGGTAATATCTCTCTGTCAACATGTACAAGTCTGGGACAGTAATGGTGCAGGACATCCTCATGCTGTTACAGAAGGACTTTTACAGGATCAAAGAGAGAACACAGCAGGTAATCTCTCTCTGTCAACATGTACAAGTCTGGGACAGTAATGGTGCAGGGCCTCCTCATGCAGTTCCAGCAGGACTTTTACAGGATCAAAGAGAGAACACAGCAGGTAATCTCTCTCTGTCAACATGTACAAGTCTGGGAAAGTAATGGTGCAGGACATCCTCATGCAGTTACAGGAGGACTTTTACAGGATCAAAGAGAGAACACAGCAGGTAATCTCTCTCTGTAAACATGTACAAGTCTGGGACAGTAATGGTGCAGGGCCTCCGTATGCAGTTCCAGCAGGACTTTTACAGGATCAAAGAGAGAACACAGCAGGTAATCTCTCTCTGTCAACATGTACAAGTCTGGGAGAGTAATGGTGCAGGGCCTCCTCATGCAGTTCCAGCAGGACTTTTACAGGATCAAAGAGAGAACACAGCAGGTAATCTCTCTCTGTAAACATGTACAAGTCTGGGACAGTAATGGTGCAGGGACTCCTCATGCTGTTAGAGCAGGACTTTTACAGGATCAAAGAGAGAATACAGCAGGTAATCTCTCTCTGTCAACGTGTACAAGTCTGGGACAGTAATCGTGCAGGGCCTCCTCATGCAGTTACAGGAGGACTTTTACAGGATCAAAGAGAGAACACAGCAGGTAATCTCTCTCTGTCAACATGTACAAGTCTGGGACAGTAATGGTGCAGGACATCCTCATGCAGTTACAGCAGGACTTTTACAGGATCAAAGAGAGAATACAGGAGGTAAGCTCTCTCTGTCAACATGTACAAGTCTGGGACAGTAATGGTGCAGGGCCTCCTCATGTTGTTCCAGCAGGACTTTTACAGGATCAAAGAGAGAACACAGCAGGTAATCTCTCTCTGTCAACATGTACAAGTCTGGGACAGTAATGGTGCAGGGCCTCCTCATGCTGTTCCAGCAGGACTTTTACAGGATCAAAGAGAGAACACAGCAGGTAATCTCATCTGTCAACATGTACAAGTCTGGGACAGTAATGGTGCAGGGCCTCCTCATGCAGTTCCAGCAGGACTTTTACAGGATCAAAGAGAGAACACAGCAGGTAATCTCTCTCTGTCAACATGTACAAGTCTGGGACAGTAATGGTGCAGGGCCTCCTCATGCTGTTACAGCAGGACTTTTACAGGATCAAAGTGAGAATACAGCAGGTAATCTCTCTCTGTCAACATGTACAAGTCTGGGACAGTAATGGTGCAGGGCCTCCTCATGCAGTTACAGGAGGACTTTTACAGGATCAAAGAGAGAACACAGCAGGTAATCTCTCTCTGTCAACATGTACAAGTCTGGGACAGTAATGGTGCAGGGCCTCCTCATGCAGTTACAGCAGGACTTTTACAGGATCAAAGAGAGAACACAGCAGGTAATCTCTCTCTGTCAACATGTACAAATCTGGGACAGTAATGGTGCAGGGACTCCTCATGCTGTTAGAGCAGGACTTTTACAGGATCAAAGAGAGAATACAGCAGGTAATCTCTCTCTGTCAACATGTACAAGTCTGGGACAGTAATCGTGCAGGGCCTCCTCATGCAGTTACAGGAGGACTTTTACAGGATCAAAGAGAGAACACAGCAGGTAATATCTCTCTGTCAACATGTACAAGTCTGGGACAGTAATGGTGCAGGGCCTCCTCATGCTGTTACAGCAGGACTTTTACAGGATCAAAGAGAGAACACAGCAGGTAATCTCTCTCTGTCAACATGTACACGTCTGGGAGAGTAATGGTGCAGGGCCTCCTCATGCTGTTACATCAGGACTTTTACAGGATCAAAGAGAGAACACAGCAGGTAATCTCTCTCTGTCAACATGTACAAGTCTGGGACAGTAATGGTGCAGGGCCTCCTCATGCAGTTACAGGAGGACTTTTACAGGATCAAAGAGAGAACACAGCAGGTAATATCTCTCTGTCAACATGTACAAGTCTGGGACAGTAATAGTGCAGGGCCTCCTCATGCAGTTCCAGCAGGACTTTTACAGGATCAAAGAGAGAACACAGCAGGTAATCTCTCTCTGTCAACATGTACAAGTCTGGGACAGTAATGGTGCAGGGCCTCCTCATGCAGTTACAGGAGGACTTTTACAGGATCAAAGAGAGAACACAGCAGGTAATATCTTTCTGTCAACATGTACAAGTCTGGGACAGTAATGGTGCAGGGCCTCCTCATGCTGTTACAGCAGGACTTTTACAGGATCAAAGAGAGAACACAGCAGGTAATCTCTCTCTGTCAACATGTACAAGTCTGGGACAGTAATGGTGCAGGGCATCCTCATGCAGTTACAGGAGGACTTTTACAGGATCAAAGAGAGAACACAGCAGGTAATCTCTCTCTGTCAACATGTACAAGTCTGGGACAGTAATGGTGCAGGGCCTCCTCATGCTGTTACATCAGGACTTTTACAGGATCAAAGATAGAACACAGCAGGTAATCTCTCTCTGTCAACATGTACAAGTCTGGGACAGTAATGGTGCAGGGCCTCCTCATGCTGTTACAGCAGGACTTTTACAGGATCAAAGAGAGAACACAGCAGGTAATCTCTCTCTGTCAACATGTACAAGTCTGGGACAGTACTGTTGCAGGGCCTCCTCATGCAGTTCCAGCAGGACTTTTACAGGATCAAAGAGAGAACACAGCAGGTAATCTCTCTCTGTCAACATGTACAAGTCTGGGACAGTATTGGTGCAGGACATCCTCATGCAGTTACAGCAGGACTTTTACAGGATCAAAGAGAGAATACAGGAGGTAAGCTCTCTCTGTCAACATGTACAAGTCTGGGAGAGTAATGGTGCAGGGCCTCCTCATGCTGTTCCAGCAGGACTTTTACAGGATCAAAGAGAGAACACAGCAGGTAATCTCTCTCTGTCAACATGTACAAGTCTGGGACAGTAATGGTGCAGGGCCTCCTCATGCTGTTCCAGCAGGACTTTTACAGGATCAAAGAGAGAACACAGCAGGTAATCTCTCTCTGTCAACGTGTACAAGTCTGGGACAGTAATGGTGCAGGGCCTCCTCATGCTGTTACAGCAGGACTTTTACAGGATCAAAGAGAGAACACAGCAGGTAATCTCTCTCTGTCAACATGTACAAGTCTGGGACAGTAATGGTGCAGGACATCCTCATGCAGTTACAGGAGGACTTTTACAGGATCAAAGAGAGAACACAGCAGGTAATCTCTCTCTGTCAACGTGTACAAGTCTGGGACAGTAATGGTGCAGGGCCTCCTCATGCAGTTACAGGAGGACTTTTACAGGATCAAAGAGAGAACACAGCAGGTAATATCTCTCTGTCAACATGTACAAGTCTGGGACAGTAATGGTGCAGGGCGTCCTCATGCTGTTCCAGCAGGACTTTTACAGGATCAAAGAGAGAACACAGCAGGTAATCTCTCTCTGTCAACATGTACAAGTCTGGGACAGTAATGGTGCAGGGCCTCCTCATGCAGTTCCAGCAGGACTTTTACAGGATCAAAGAGAGAACACAGCAGGTAATCTCTCTCTGTCAACATGTACAAGTCTGGGACAGTAATGGTGCAGGGCCTCCTCATGCAGTTCCAGCAGGACTTTTACAGGATCAAAGAGAGAACACAGCAGGTAATATCTCTCTGTCAACATGTACAAGTCTGGGACAGTAATGGTGCAGGACATCCTCATGCTGTTACAGAAGGACTTTTACAGGATCAAAGAGAGAACACAGCAGGTAATCTCTCTCTGTCAACATGTACAAGTCTGGGACAGTAATGGTGCAGGGCCTCCTCATGCTGTTACAGGAGGACTTTTACAGGATCAAAGAGAGAACACAGCAGGTAATCTCTCTCTGTCAACGTGTACAAGTCTGGGACAGTAATGGCGCAGGGCCTCCTCATGCAGTTACAGGAGGACTTTTACAGGATCAAAGAGAGAACACAGCAGGTAATCTCTCTCTGTCAACATGTACAAGTCTGGGACAGTAATGGTGCAGGGCCTCCGTATGCAGTTCCAGCAGGACTTTTACAGGATCGAAGAGAGAACACAGCAGGTAATCTCTCTCTGTCAACATGTACAAGTCTGGGAAAGTAATGGTGCAGGACATCCTCATGCAGTTACAGGAGGACTTTTACAGAATCAAAGAGAGAACACAGCAGGTAATCTCTCTCTGTCAACATGTACAAGTCTGGGACAGTAATGGTGCAGGGCCTCCGTATGCAGTTCCAGCAGGACTTTTACAGGATCAAAGAGAGAACACAGCAGGTAATCTCTCTCTGTCAACATGTACAAGTCTGGGAGAGTAATGGTGCAGGGCCTCCTCATGCAGTTCCAGCAGGACTTTTACAGGATCAAAGAGAGAACACAGCAGGTAATCTCTCTCTGTCAACATGTACAAGTCTGGGACAGTAATGGTGCAGGGACTCCTCATGCTGTTAGAGCAGGACTTTTACAGGATCAAAGAGAGAATACAGCAGGTAATCTCTCTCTGTCAACGTGTACAAGTCTGGGACAGTAATCGTGCAGGGCCTCCTCATGCAGTTACAGGAGGACTTTTACAGGATCAAAGAGAGAACACAGCAGGTAATCTCTCTCTGTCAACATGTACAAGTCTGGGACAGTAATGGTGCAGGACATCCTCATGCAGTTACAGCAGGACTTTTACAGGATCAAAGAGAGAATACAGGAGGTAAGCTCTCTCTGTCAACATGTACAAGTCTGGGACAGTAATGGTGCAGGGCCTCCTCATGCTGTTCCAGCAGGACTTTTACAGGATCAAAGAGAAAACACAGCAGGTAATCTCTCTCTGTCAACATGTACAAGTCTGGGACAGTAATGGTGCAGGGCCTCCTCATGCTGTTCCAGCAGGACTTTTACAGGATCAAAGAGAGAACACAGCAGGTAATCTCTCTCTGTCAACATGTACAAGTCTGGGAAAGTAATGGTGCAGGGCCTCCTCATGCAGTTCCAGCAGGACTTTTACAGGATCAAAGAGAGAACACAGCAGGTAATCTCTCTCTGTCAACATGTACAAGTCTGGGACAGTAATGGTGCAGGGCCTCCTCATGCTGTTACAGCAGGACTTTTACAGGATCAAAGTGAGAATACAGCAGGTAATCTCTCTCTGTCAACATGTACAAGTCTGGGACAGTAATGGTGCAGGGCCTCCTCATGCAGTTACAGGAGGACTTTTACAGGATCAAAGAGAGAACACAGCAGGTAATCTCTCTCTGTCAACATGTACAAGTCTGGGACAGTAATGGTGCAGGGCCTCCTCATGCAGTTACAGCAGGACTTTTACAGGATCAAAGAGAGAACACAGCAGGTAATCTCTCTCTGTCAACATGTACAAGTCTGGGACAGTAATGGTGCAGGGACTCCTCATGCTGTTAGAGCAGGACTTTTACAGGATCAAAGAGAGAATACAGCAGGTAATCTCTCTCTGTCAACATGTACAAGTCTGGGACAGTAATCGTGCAGGGCCTCCTCATGCAGTTACAGGAGGACTTTTACAGGATCAAAGAGAGAACACAGCAGGTAATATCTCTCTGTCAACATGTACAAGTCTGGGACAGTAATGGTGCAGGGCCTCCTCATGCTGTTACAGCAGGACTTTTACAGGATCAAAGAGAGAACACAGCAGGTAATCTCTCTCTGTCAACATGTACACGTCTGGGAGAGTAATGGTGCAGGGCCTCCTCATGCTGTTACATCAGGACTTTTACAGGATCAAAGAGAGAACACAGCAGGTAGTCTCTCTCTGTCAACATGTACAAGTCTGGGACAGTAATGGTGCAGGGCCTCCTCATGCAGTTACAGGAGGACTTTTACAGGATCAAAGAGAGAACACAGCAGGTAATATCTCTCTGTCAACATGTACAAGTCTGGGACAGTAATAGTGCAGGGCCTCCTCATGCAGTTCCAGCAGGACTTTTACAGGATCAAAGAGAGAACACAGCAGGTAATCTCTCTCTGTCAACATGTACAAGTCTGGGACAGTAATGGTGCAGGGCCTCCTCATGCAGTTCCAGCAGGACTTTTACAGGATCAAAGAGAGAACACAGCAGGTAATCTCTCTCTGTCAACATGTACAAGTCTGGGACAGTAATGGTGCAGGGCCTCCTCATGCAGTTACAGGAGGACTTTTACAGGATCAAAGAGAGAACACAGCAGGTAATCTCTCTCTGCCAACATGTACAAGTCTGGGACAGTAATGGTGCAGGGCATCCTCATGCAGTTACAGGAGGACTTTTACATGATCAAAGAGAGAACACAGCAGGTAATATCTCTCTGTCAACATGTACAAGTCTGGGACAGTAATGGTGCAGGGCCTCCTCATGCAGTTCCAGCAGGACTTTTACAGGATCAAAGAGAGAACACAGCAGGTAATCTCTCTCTGTCAACATGTACAAGTCTGGGACAGTAATGGTGCAGGGCCTCCTCATGCAGTTACAGGAGGACTATTACAGGATCAAAGAGAGAACACAGCAGGTAATCTCTCTATGTCAACATGTACAAGTCTGGGACAGTAATGGTGCAGGGCATCCTCATGCAGTTACAGGAGGACTATTACAGGATCAAAGAGAGAACACAGCAGGTAATCTCTCTCTGTCAACATGTACAAGTCTGGGACAGTAATGGTGCAGGGCATCCTCATGCAGTTACAGGAGGACTTTTACAGGATCAAAGAGAGAACACAGCAGGTAATATCTCTCTGTCAACATGTACAAGTCTGGGACAGTAATGGTGCAGGGCCTCCTCATGCAGTTCCAGCAGGACTTTTACAGGATCAAAGAGAGAACACAGCAGGTAATCTCTCTCTGTCAACATGTACAAGTCTGGGACAGTAATGGTGCAGGGCCTCCTCATGCAGTTACAGGAGGACTTTTACAGGATCAAAGAGAGAACACAGCAGGTAATATCTCTCTGTCAACATGTACAAGTCTGGGACAGTAATGGTGCAGGGCCTCCTCATGCAGTTACAGGAGGACTTTTACAGGATCAAAGAGAGAACACAGCAGGTAATCTCTCTCTGTCAACATGTACAAGTCTGGGACAGTAATGGTGCAGGGCCTCCTCATGCTGTTACAGCAGGACTTTTACAGGATCAAAGAGAGAACACAGCAGGTAATCTCTCTCTGTCAACCTGTACAAGTCTGGGACAGTAATGGTGCAGGGCCTCCGTATGCAGTTCCAGCAGGACTTTTACAGGATCAAAGAGAGAACACAGCAGGTAATATCTCTCTGTCAACATGTACAAGTCTGGGACAGTACTGTTGCAGGGCCTCCTCATGCAGTTCCAGCAGGACATTTACAGGATCAAAGAGAGAACACAGCAGGTAATATCTCTCTGTCAACATGTACAAGTCTGGGACAGTAATGGTGCAGGGCCTCCTCATGCTGTTACAGGAGGACTTTTACAGGATCAAAGAGAGAACACAGCAGGTAATCTCTCTCTGTCAACATGTACAAGTCTGGGACAGTACTGTTGCAGGGCCTCCTCATGCAGTTCCAGCAGGACTTTTACAGGATCAAAGAGAGAACACAGCAGGTAATCTATCTCTGTCAACATGTACAAGTCTGGGACAGTAATGGTGCAGGGCCTCCTCATGCTGTTACAGGAGGACTTTTACAGGATCAAAGAGAGAACACAGCAGGTAATCTCTCTCTGTCAACATGTACAAGTCTGGGACAGTAATGGTGCAGGGCCTCCTCATGCTGTTACAGCAAGACTTTTACAGGATCAAAGAGAGAACACAGCAGGTAATCTCTCTCTGTCAACATGTACAAGTCTGGGACAGTAATGGTGCAGGGCCTCCTCATGCTGTTACAGCAGGACTTTTACAGGATCAAAGAGAGAACACAGCAGGTAATCTCTCTCTGTCAACATGTACAAGTCTGGGACAGTAATGGTGCAGGGCCTCCTCATGCAGTTCCAGCAGGACTTTTACAGGATCAAAGAGAGAACACAGCAGGTAATCTCTCTCTGTCAACATGTACAAGTCTGGTACAGTAATGGTTCAGGGCCTCATCATGCTGTTACAGGAGGACGTTTACAGGATCAAAGAGAGAACACAGCAGGTAATCTCTCTCTGTCAACGTGTACAAGTCTGGGACAGTAATGGCGCAGGGCCTCCTCATGTTGTTACAGCAGGACTTTTACAGGATCAAAGAGAGAACACAGCAGGTAATCTCTCTCTGTCAACATGTACAAGTCTGGGACAGTAATGGTGCAGGGCCTCCTCATGCAGTTACAGGAGGACTTTTACAGGATCAAAGAGAGAACACAGCAGGTAATCTCTCTCTGTCAACATGTACAAGTCTGGGACAGTAATGGCGCAGGGCATCCTCATGCAGTTACAGGAGGACTTTTACAGGATCAAAGAGAGAACACAGCAGGTAATATCTCTCTGTCAACATGTACAAGTCTGGGACAGTAATGGCGCAGGGCCTCCTCATGCAGTAACAGCAGGACTTTTACAGGATCAAAGAGAGAACACAGCAGGTAATCTCTCTCTGTCAACGTGTACAAGTCTGGGACAGTAATGGTGCAGGGCCTCCTCATGCAGTTACAGGAGGACTTTTACAGGATCAAAGAGAGAACACAGCAGGTAATCTCTCTCTGTCAACATGTACAAGTCTGGGACAGTAATGGTGCAGGGCCTCCGTATGCAGTTCCAGCAGGACTTTTCAGGATCAAAGAGAGAACACAGCAGGTAATCTATCTCTGTCAACATGTACAAGTCTGGGACAGTAATGGTGCAGGGCCTCCTCATGCAGTTACAGCAGGACTTTTACACGATCAAAGAGAGAATACAGCAGGTAATCTCTCTCTGTCAACATGTACAAGTCTGGGACAGTAATGGTGCAGGGCCTACTCATGCAGTTACAGGAGGACTTTTACAGGATCAAAGAGAGAACACAGCAGGTAATCTCTCTCTGTCAACATGTACAAGTCTGGGACAGTAATGGTGCAGGGCCTCCTCAAGCAGTTACAGGAGGACTTTTACAGGATCAAAGAGAGAACACAGCAGGTAATCTCTCTCTGTCAACATGTACAAGTCTGGGACAGTAATGGTGCAGGGCCTCCTCGTGCTGTTACAGCAGGACTTTTACAGGATCAAAGAGAGAACACAGCAGGTAATCTCTCTCTGTCAACATGTACACGTCTGGGACAGTAATGGTGCAGGGCATCCTCATGCAGTTCCAGCAGGACTTTTACAGGATCAAAGAGAGAATACAGCAGGTAATCTCTCTCTGTCAACATGTACAAGTCTAGGACAGTAATGGTGCAGGGCCTCCTCATGCAGTTACAGGAGGACTTTTACAGGATCAAAGAGAGAACACAGCAGGTAATCTCTCTCTGTCAATGTGTACAAGTCTGGGACAGTAATGGTGCAGGGCCTCCTCATGCAGTTACAGGAGGACTTTTAGAGGATCAAAGAGAGAACACAGCAGGTAATCTCTCTCTGTCAACGTGTACAAGTCTGGGACAGTAATGGTGCAGGTCCTCCTCATGCAGTTCCAGCAGGACTTTTAAAAGGATCAAAGAGAGAACACAGCAGGTAATCTCTCTCTGTCAACATGTACAAGTCTGGGACAGTAATGGTGCAGGGCCTCCGTATGCAGTTCCAGCAGGACTTTTCAGGATCAAAGAGAGAACACAGCAGGTAATCTATCTCTGTCAACATGTACAAGTCTGGGACAGTAATGGTGCAGGGCCTCCTCATGCAGTTACAGCAGGACTTTTACACGATCAAAGAGAGAATACAGCAGGTAATCTCTCTCTGTCAACATGTACAAGTCTGGGACAGTAATGGTGCAGGGCCTACTCATGCAGTTACAGGAGGACTTTTACAGGATCAAAGAGAGAACACAGCAGGTAATCTCTCTCTGTCAACATGTACAAGTCTGGGACAGTAATGGTGCAGGGCCTCCTCAAGCAGTTACAGGAGGACTTTTACAGGATCAAAGAGAGAACACAGCAGGTAATCTCTCTCTGTCAACATGTACAAGTCTGGGACAGTAATGGTGCAGGGCCTCCTCGTGCTGTTACAGCAGGACTTTTACAGGATCAAAGAGAGAACACAGCAGGTAATCTCTCTCTGTCAACATGTACACGTCTGGGACAGTAATGGTGCAGGGCATCCTCATGCAGTTCCAGCAGGACTTTTACAGGATCAAAGAGAGAATACAGCAGGTAATCTCTCTCTGTCAACATGTACAAGTCTAGGACAGTAATGGTGCAGGGCCTCCTCATGCAGTTACAGGAGGACTTTTACAGGATCAAAGAGAGAACACAGCAGGTAATCTCTCTCTGTCAATGTGTACAAGTCTGGGACAGTAATGGTGCAGGGCCTCCTCATGCAGTTACAGGAGGACTTTTAGAGGATCAAAGAGAGAACACAGCAGGTAATCTCTCTCTGTCAACGTGTACAAGTCTGGGACAGTAATGGTGCAGGTCCTCCTCATGCAGTTCCAGCAGGACTTTTAAAAGGATCAAAGAGAGAACACAGCAGGTAATCTCTCTCTGTCAACATGTACAAGTCTGGGACAGTAATGGTGCAGGGCCTCATGCAGTTACAGGAGGACTTTTACAGGATCAAAGAGAGAACACAGCAGGTAATCTCTCTCTGTCAACATGTACAAGTCTGGGACAGTACTGTTGCAGGGCCTCCTCATGCAGTTCCAGCAGGACTTTTACAGGATCAAAGAGAGAATACAGCAGGTAATCTCTCTCTGTCAACATGTACAAGTCTGGGACAGTAATGGTGCAGGGCCTCCTCATGCAGTTACAGGAGGACTTTTACAGGATCAAAGAGAGAACACAGCAGGTAATCTCTCTCTGTCAACATGTACAAGTCTGGGACAGTAATGGTGCAGGGCCTCCTCATGCAGTTACAGGAGGACTTTTACAGGATCAAAGAGAGAACACAGCAGGTAATCTCTCTCTGTCAACATGTACAAGTCTGGGACAGTAATGGTGCAGGGCCTCCTCATGCAGTTACAGCAGGACTTTTACACGATCAAAGAGAGAACACAGCAGGTAATCTCTCTCTGTCAACATGTACAAGTCTGGGACAGTAATGGTGCAGGGCATCCTCATGCAGTTACAGGAGGACTTTTACAGGATCAAAGAGAGAACACAGCAGGTAATCTCTCTCTGTCAACATGTACAAGTCTGGGACAATAATGGTGCAGGGCATCCTCATGCAGTTACAGGAGGACTTTTACAGGATCAAAGAGAGAACACAGCAGGTAATCTCTCTGTCAACATGTACAAGTCTGGGACAGTAATGGTGCAGGGCCTCCTCATGCAGTTACAGCAGGACTTTTACAGGATCAAAGAGAGAACACAGCAGGTAATCTCTCTCTGTCAACATGTACAAGTCTGGGACAGTAATGGTGCAGGGCCTCCTCATGCTGTTACAGCAGGACTTTTACAGGATCAAAGAGAGAACACAGCAGGTAATCTCTCTCTGTCAACATGTACAAGTCTGGGACAGTAATGGTGCAGGGCCTTCTCATGCAGTTACAGGAGGACTTTTACAGGATCAAAGAGAGAACACAGCAGGTAATCTCTCTCTGTCAACATGTACAAGTCTGGGACAGTAATGGTGCAGGGCCTCCTCATGCTGTTACAGCAGGACTTTTACAGGATCAAAGAGAGAACACAGCAGGTAATCTCTCTCTGTCAACATGTACAAGTCTGGGACAGTAATGGTACAGGTCCTCCTCATGCAGTTCCAGCAGGACTTTTAAAAGGATCAAAGAGAGAACACAGCAGGTAATTTCACTCTGTCAACATGTACAAGTCTGGGACAGTAATGGTGCAGGGCCTCCTCATGCTGTTACAGGAGGACTTTTACAGGATCAAAGAGAGAACACAGCAGGTAATCTCTCTCTGTCAACATGTACAAGTCTGGGACAGTAATGGTGCAGGGCCTCCTCATGCAGTTACAGGAGGAGTTTTACAGGATCAAAGAGAGAACACAGCAGGTAATCTCTCTCTGTCAACATGTACAAGTCTGGGACAGTAATGGTGCAGGGCCTCCTCATGCAGTTACAGGAGGACTTTTACAGGATCAAAGAGAGCACACAGCAGGTAAACTCTCTCTGTCAACATGTACAAGTCTGGGACAGTAATGGTGCAGGGCCTCCTCATGCAGTTACAGGAGGACTTTTACAGGATCAAAGAGAGAACACAGCAGGTAATCTCTCTCTGTCAACATGTACAAGTCTGGGACAGTAATGGTGCAGGGCCTCCGTATGCAGTTCCAGCAGGACTTTTACAGGATCAAAGAGAGAACACAGCAGGTAATCTCTCTCTGTCAACATGTACAAGTCTGGGACAGTAATGGTGCAGGGCCTCCTCATGCAGTTACAGGAGGACTTTTACAGGATCAAAGAGAGAACACAGCAGGTAATCTCTCTCTGTCAACATGTACAAGTCTGGGACAGTAATGGTGCAGGGCCTCCTCATGCAGTTACAGCAGGACTTTTACACGATCAAAGAGTGAACACAGCAGGTAATCTCTCTCTGTCAACATGTACAAGTCTGGGACAGTAATGGTGCAGGGCCTCCTCATGCAGTTACAGGAGGACTTTTACAGGATCAAAGAGAGAACACAGCAGGTAATCTCTCTCTGTCAACATGTACAAGTCTGGGACAGTAATGGTGCAGGGCCTCCTCATGCTGTTACAGCAGGACTTTTACAGGATCAAAGAGAGAACACAGCAGGTAATCTCTCTCTGTCAACATGTACAAGTCTGGGACAGTAATGGTGCAGGGCCTCCGTATGCAGTTCCAGCAGGACTTTTACAGGATCAAAGAGAGAACACAGCAGGTAATCTCTCTCTGTCAACATGTACAAGTCTGGGACAGTAATGGTGCAGGGCCTCCTCATGCAGTTACAGGAGGACTTTTACAGGATCAAAGAGAGAACACAGCAGGTAATCTCTCTCTGTCAACATGTACAAGTCTGGGACAGTAATGGTGCAGGGCCTCCTCATGCAGTTACAGCAGGACTTTTACACGATCAAAGAGTGAACACAGCAGGTAATCTCTCTCTGTCAACATGTACAAGTCTGGGACAGTAATGGTGCAGGGCCTCCTCATGCAGTTACAGGAGGACTTTTACAGGATCAAAGAGAGAACACAGCAGGTAATCTCTCTCTGTCAACATGTACAAGTCTGGGACAGTAATGGTGCAGGGCCTCCTCATGCTGTTACAGCAGGACTTTTACAGGATCAAAGAGAGAACACAGCAGGTAATCTCTCTCTGTCAACATGTACAAGTCTGGGACAGTAATGGTGCAGGGCCTCCTCAAGCAGTTACAGGAGGACTTTTACAGGATCAAAGAGAGAACACAGCAGGTAATCTCTCTCTGTCAACATGTACAAGTCTGGGACAGTAATGGTGCAGGGCCTCCTCATGCTGTTACAGGAGGACTTTTACAGGATCAAAGAGAGAACACAGCAGGTAATCTCTCTCTGTCAACATGTACACGTCTGGGACAGTAATGGTGCAGGGCATCCTCATGCAGTTCCAGCAGGACTTTTACAGGATCAAAGAGAGAATACAGCAGGTAATCTCTCTCTGTCAACATGTACAAGTCTGGGACAGTAATGGTGCAGGGCCTCCTCATGCAGTTACAGGAGGACTTTTACAGGATCAAAGAGAGAACACAGCAGGTAATCTCTCTCTGTCAATGTGTACAAGTCTGGGACAGTAATGGTGCAGGGCCTCCTCATGCAGTTACAGGAGGACTTTTAGAGGATCAAAGAGAGAACACAGCAGGTAATCTCTCTCTGTCAACGTGTACAAGTCTGGGACAGTAATGGTGCAGGTCCTCCTCATGCAGTTCCAGCAGGACTTTTAAAAGGATCAAAGAGAGAACACAGCAGGTAATCTCTCTCTGTCAACATGTACAAGTCTGGGACAGTAATGGTGCAGGGCCTCATGCAGTTACAGGAGGACTTTTACAGGATCAAAGAGAGAACACAGCAGGTAATCTCTCTCTGTCAACATGTACAAGTCTGGGACAGTACTGTTGCAGGGCCTCCTCATGCAGTTCCAGCAGGACTTTTACAGGATCAAAGAGAGAATAAAGCAGGTAATCTCTCTCTGTCAACATGTACAAGTCTGGGACAGTAATGGTGCAGGGCCTCCTCATGCAGTTCCAGCAGGACTTTTACAGGATCAAAGAGAGAACACAGCAGGTAATCTCTCTCTGTCAACATGTACAAGTCTGGGACAGTAATGGTGCAGGGCCTCCTCATGCAGTTACAGCAGGACTTTTACACGATCAAAGAGAGAACACAGCAGGTAATCTCTCTCTGTCAACATGTACAAGTCTGGGACAGTAATGGTGCAGGGCCTCCTCATGCAGTTACAGGAGGACTTTTACAGGATCAAAGAGAGAACACAGCAAGTAATCTCTCTCTGTCAACATGTACAAGTCTGGGAAAGTAATGGTGCAGGGCATCCTCATGCTGTTACAGGAGGACTTTTACAGGATCAAAGAGAGAACACAGCAGGTAATCTCTCTCTGTCAACATGTACAAGTCTGGGACAGTAATGGTGCAGGGCCTCCTCATGCAGTTACAGGAGGACTTTTACAGGATCAAAGAGAGAACACAGCAGGTAATCTCTCTCTGTCAACATGTACAAGTCTGGGACAGTAATGGTGCAGGGCCTCCGTATGCAGTTCCAGCAGGACTTTTACAGGATCAAAGAGAGAATACAGCAGGTAATCTCTCTCTGTCAACATGTACAAGTCTGGGACAGTAATGGTGCAGGGCCTCCTCATGCAGTTACAGGAGGACTTTTACAGGATCAAAGAGAGAACACAGCAGGTAATCTCTCTCTGTCAACATGTACAAGTCTGGGACAGTAATGGTGCAGGGCCTCCTCATGCAGTTACAGCAGGACTTTTACACG
Source organism: Salvelinus fontinalis (assembly GCF_029448725.1). Taxonomy (NCBI): domain Eukaryota; kingdom Metazoa; phylum Chordata; class Actinopteri; order Salmoniformes; family Salmonidae; genus Salvelinus; species Salvelinus fontinalis. The sequence continues at coordinate 152,761 of NW_026600539.1, forward strand.
ATCAAAGAGTGAACACAGCAGGTAATCTCTCTCTGTCAACATGTACAAGTCTGGGACAGTAATGGTGCAGGGCCTCCTCATGCAGTTACAGGAGGACTTTTACAGGATCAAAGAGAGAACACAGCAGGTAATCTCTCTCTGTCAACATGTACAAGTCTGGGACAGTAATGGTGCAGGGCCTCCTCATGCTGTTACAGCAGGACTTTTACAGGATCAAAGAGAGAACACAGCAGGTAATCTCTCTCTGTCAACATGTACAAGTCTGGGACAGTAATGGTGCAGGGCCTCCTCAAGCAGTTACAGGAGGACTTTTACAGGATCAAAGAGAGAACACAGCAGGTAATCTCTCTCTGTCAACATGTACAAGTCTGGGACAGTAATGGTGCAGGGCCTCCTCATGCTGTTACAGCAGGACTTTTACAGGATCAAAGAGAGAACACAGCAGGTAATCTCTCTCTGTCAACATGTACACGTCTGGGACAGTAATGGTGCAGGGCATCCTCATGCAGTTCCAGCAGGACTTTTACAGGATCAAAGAGAGAATACAGCAGGTAATCTCTCTCTGTCAACATGTACAAGTCTGGGACAGTAATGGTGCAGGGCCTCCTCATGCAGTTACAGGAGGACTTTTACAGGATCAAAGAGAGAACACAGCAGGTAATCTCTCTCTGTCAACATGTACAAGTCTGGGACAGTAATGGTGCAGGGCCTCCTCATGCAGTTACAGCAGGACTTTTACACGATCAAAGAGTGAACACAGCAGGTAATCTCTCTCTGTCAACATGTACAAGTCTGGGACAGTAATGGTGCAGGGCCTCCTCATGCAGTTACAGGAGGACTTTTACAGGATCAAAGAGAGAACACAGCAGGTAATCTCTCTCTGTCAACATGTACAAGTCTGGGACAGTAATGGTGCAGGGCCTCCTCATGCTGTTACAGCAGGACTTTTACAGGATCAAAGAGAGAACACAGCAGGTAATCTCTCTCTGTCAACATGTACAAGTCTGGGACAGTAATGGTGCAGGGCCTCCTCAAGCAGTTACAGGAGGACTTTTACAGGATCAAAGAGAGAACACAGCAGGTAATCTCTCTCTGTCAACATGTACAAGTCTGGGACAGTAATGGTGCAGGGCCTCCTCATGCTGTTACAGCAGGACTTTTACAGGATCAAAGAGAGAACACAGCAGGTAATCTCTCTCTGTCAACATGTACACGTCTGGGACAGTAATGGTGCAGGGCATCCTCATGCAGTTCCAGCAGGACTTTTACAGGATCAAAGAGAGAATACAGCAGGTAATCTCTCTCTGTCAACATGTACAAGTCTAGGACAGTAATGGTGCAGGGCCTCCTCATGCAGTTACAGGAGGACTTTTACAGGATCAAAGAGAGAACACAGCAGGTAATCTCTCTCTGTCAATGTGTACAAGTCTGGGACAGTAATGGTGCAGGGCCTCCTCATGCAGTTACAGGAGGACTTTTAGAGGATCAAAGAGAAAACACAGCAGGTAATCTCTCTCTGTCAACGTGTACAAGTCTGGGACAGTAATGGTGCAGGTCCTCCTCATGCAGTTCCAGCAGGACTTTTAAAAGGATCAAAGAGAGAACACAGCAGGTAATCTCTCTCTGTCAACATGTACAAGTCTGGGACAGTAATGGTGCAGGGCCTCATGCAGTTACAGGAGGACTTTTACAGGATCAAAGAGAGAACACAGCAGGTAATCTCTCTCTGTCAACATGTACAAGTCTGGGACAGTACTGTTGCAGGGCCTCCTCATGCAGTTCCAGCAGGACTTTTACAGGATCAAAGAGAGAATACAGCAGGTAATCTCTCTCTGTCAACATGTACAAGTCTGGGACAGTAATGGTGCAGGGCCTCCTCATGCAGTTACAGGAGGACTTTTACAGGATCAAAGAGAGAACACAGCAGGTAATCTCTCTCTGTCAACATGTACAAGTCTGGGACAGTAATGGTGCAGGGCCTCCTCATGCAGTTACAGGAGGACTTTTACAGGATCAAAGAGAGAACACAGCAGGTAATCTCTCTCTGTCAACATGTACAAGTCTGGGACAGTAATGGTGCAGGGCCTCCTCATGCAGTTACAGCAGGACTTTTACACGATCAAAGAGAGAACACAGCAGGTAATCTCTCTCTGTCAACATGTACAAGTCTGGGACAGTAATGGTGCAGGGCATCCTCATGCAGTTACAGGAGGACGTTTACAGGATCAAAGAGAGAACACAGCAGGTAATCTCTCTCTGTCAACATGTACAAGTCTGGGACAGTAATGGTGCAGGGCATCCTCATGCAGTTACAGGAGGACTTTTACAGGATCAAAGAGAGAACACAGCAGGTAATCTCTCTGTCAACATGTACAAGTCTGGGACAGTAATGGTGCAGGGCCTCCTCATGCAGTTACAGCAGGACTTTTACAGGATCAAAGAGAGAACACAGCAGGTAATCTCTCTCTGTCAACATGTACAAGTCTGGGACAGTAATGGTGCAGGGCCTCCTCATGCTGTTACAGCAGGACTTTTACAGGATCAAAGAGAGAACACAGCAGGTAATCTCTCTCTGTCAACATGTACAAGTCTGGGACAGTAATGGTGCAGGGCCTCCTCATGCAGTTACAGGATGACTTTTACAGGATCAAAGAGAGAACACAGCAGGTAATCTCTCTCTGTCAACATGTACAAGTCTGGGACAGTAATGGTGCAGGGCCTCCTCATGCTGTTACAGCAGGACTTTTACAGGATCAAAGAGAGAACACAGCAGGTAATCTCTCTCTGTCAACATGTACAAGTCTGGGACAGTAATGGTACAGGTCCTCCTCATGCAGTTCCAGCAGGACTTTTAAAAGGATCAAAGAGAGAACACAGCAGGTAATTTCTCTCTGTCAACATGTACAAGTCTGGGACAGTACTGTTGCAGGGCCTCCTCATGCAGTTCCAGCAGGACTTTTACAGGATCAAAGAGAGAATACAGCAGGTAATCTCTCTCTGTCAACATGTACAAGTCTGGGACAGTAATGGTGCAGGGCCTCCTCATGCAGTTCCAGCAGGACTTTTACAGGATCAAAGAGAGAACACAGCAGGTAATCTCTCTCTGTCAACATGTACAAGTCTGGGACAGTAATAGTGCAGGGCCTCCTCATGCAGTTACAGGAGGACTTTTACAGGATCAAAGAGAGAACACAGCAGGTAATCTCTCTCTGTCAACATGTACAAGTCTGGGACAGTAATGGTGCAGGGCCTCCTCATGCTGTTACAGGAGGACTTTTACAGGATCAAAGAGAGAACACAGCAGGTAATCTCTCTCTGTCAACATGTACAAGTCTGGGACAGTAATGGTGCAGGGCCTCCTCATGCAGTTACAGGAGGAATTTTACAGGATCAATGTGAGAACACAGCAGGTAATCTCTCTCTGTCAACATGTACAAGTCTGGGACAGTAATGGTGCAGGGCCTCCTCATGCAGTTACAGGAGGACTTTTACAGGATCAAAGAGAGCACACAGCAGGTAAACTCTCTCTGTCAACATGTACAAGTCTGGGACAGTAATGGTGCAGGGCCTCCTCATGCAGTTACAGGAGGACTTTTACAGGATCAAAGAGAGAACACAGCAGGTAATCTCTCTCTGTCAACATGTACAAGTCTGGGACAGTAATGGTGCAGGGCCTCCTCATGCAGTTACAGGAGGACTTTTACAGGATCAAAGAGAGCACACAGCAGGTAAACTCTCTCTGTCAACATGTACAAGTCTGGGACAGTAATGGTGCAGGGCCTCCTCATGCAGTTACAGGAGGACTTTTACAGGATCAAAGAGAGAACACAGCAGGTAATCTCTCTCTGTCAACATGTACAAGTCTGGGACAGTAATGGTGCAGGGCCTCCGTATGCAGTTCCAGCAGGACTTTTACAGGATCAAAGAGAGAACACAGCAGGTAATCTCTCTCTGTCAACATGTACAAGTCTGGGACAGTAATGGTGCAGGGCCTCCTCATGCAGTTACAGGAGGACTTTTACAGGATCAAAGAGAGAACACAGCAGGTAATCTCTCTCTGTCAACATGTACAAGTCTGGGACAGTAATGGTGCAGGGCCTCCTCATGCAGTTACAGCAGGACTTTTACACGATCAAAGAGTGAACACAGCAGGTAATCTCTCTCTGTCAACATGTACAAGTCTGGGACAGTAATGGTGCAGGGCCTCCTCATGCAGTTACAGGAGGACTTTTACAGGATCAAAGAGAGAACACAGCAGGTAATCTCTCTCTGTCAACATGTACAAGTCTGGGACAGTAATGGTGCAGGGCCTCCTCATGCTGTTACAGGAGGACTTTTACAGGATCAAAGAGAGAACACAGCAGGTAATCTCTCTCTGTCAACATGTACACGTCTGGGACAGTAATGGTGCAGGGCATCCTCATGCAGTTCCAGCAGGACTTTTACAGGATCAAAGAGAGAATACAGCAGGTAATCTCTCTCTGTCAACATGTACAAGTCTGGGACAGTAATGGTGCAGGGCCTCCTCATGCAGTTACAGGAGGACTTTTACAGGATCAAAGAGAGAACACAGCAGGTAATCTCTCTCTGTCAATGTGTACAAGTCTGGGACAGTAATGGTGCAGGGCCTCCTCATGCAGTTACAGGAGGACTTTTAGAGGATCAAAGAGAGAACACAGCAGGTAATCTCTCTCTGTCAACGTGTACAAGTCTGGGACAGTAATGGTGCAGGTCCTCCTCATGCAGTTCCAGCAGGACTTTTAAAAGGATCAAAGAGAGAACACAGCAGGTAATCTCTCTCTGTCAACATGTACAAGTCTGGGACAGTGATGGTGCAGGGCCTCCTCATGCAGTTACAGCAGGACTTTTACACGATCAAAGAGAGAACACAGCAGGTAATCTCTCTCTGTCAACATGTACAAGTCTGGGACAGTAATGGTGCAGGGCATCCTCATGCAGTTACAGGAGGACTTTTACAGGATCAAAGAGAGAACACAGCAGGTAATCTCTCTCTGTCAACATGTACAAGTCTGGGACAGTAATGGTGCAGGGCATCCTCATGCAGTTACAGGAGGACTTTTAAAGGATCAAAGAGAGAACACAGCAGGTAATCTCTCTGTCAACATGTACAAGTCTGGGACAGTAATGGTGCAGGGCCTCCTCATGCAGTTACAGCAGGACTTTTACTGGATCAAAGAGAGAACACAGCAGGTAATCTCTCTCTGTCAACATGTACAAGTCTGGGACAGTAATGGTGCAGGGCCTCCTCATGCTGTTACAGCAGGCCTTTTACAGGATCAAAGAGAGAACACAGCAGGTAATCTCTCTCTGTCAACATGTACAAGTCTGGGACAGTAATGGTGCAGGGCCTCCTCATGCAGTTACAGGAGGACTTTTACAGGATCAAAGAGAGAACACAGCAGGTAATCTCTCTCTGTCAACATGTACAAGTCTGGGACAGTAATGGTGCAGGGCCTCCTCATGCAGTTACAGGAGGACTTTTACAGGATCAAAGAGAGAACACAGCAGGTAATCTCTCTCTGTCAACATGTACAAGTCTGGGACAGTAATGGTGCAGGGCCTCCTCATGCAGTTACAGCAGGACTTTTACACGATCAAAGAGAGAACACAGCAGGTAATCTCTCTCTGTCAACATGTACAAGTCTGGGACAGTAATGGTGCAGGGCATCCTCATGCAGTTACAGGAGGACTTTTACAGGATCAAAGAGAGAACACAGCAGGTAATCTCTCTCTGTCAACATGTACAAGTCTGGGACAGTAATGGTGCAGGGCATCCTCATGCAGTTACAGGAGGACTTTTACAGGATCAAAGAGAGAACACAGCAGGTAATCTCTCTGTCAACATGTACAAGTCTGGGACAGTAATGGTGCAGGGCCTCCTCATGCAGTTACAGCAGGACTTTTACTGGATCAAAGAGAGAACACAGCAGGTAATCTCTCTCTGTCAACATGTACAAGTCTGGGACAGTAATGGTGCAGGGCCTCCTCATGCTGTTACAGCAGGACTTTTACAGGATCAAAGAGAGAACACAGCAGGTAATCTCTCTCTGTCAACATGTACACGTCTGGGACAGTAATGGTGCAGGGCATCCTCATGCAGTTCCAGCAGGACTTTTACAGGATCAAAGAGAGAATACAGCAGGTAATCTCTCTCTGTCAACATGTACAAGTCTAGGACAGTAATGGTGCAGGGCCTCCTCATGCAGTTACAGGAGGACTTTTACAGGATCAAAGAGAGAACACAGCAGGTAATCTCTCTCTGTCAATGTGTACAAGTCTGGGACAGTAATGGTGCAGGGCCTCCTCATGCAGTTACAGGAGGACTTTTAGAGGATCAAAGAGAGAACACAGCAGGTAATCTCTCTCTGTCAACGTGTACAAGTCTGGGACAGTAATGGTGCAGGTCCTCCTCATGCAGTTCCAGCAGGACTTTTAAAAGGATCAAAGAGAGAACACAGCAGGTAATCTCTCTCTGTCAACATGTACAAGTCTGGGACAGTAATGGTGCAGGGCCTCATGCAGTTACAGGAGGACTTTTACAGGATCAAAGAGAGAACACAGCAGGTAATCTCTCTCTGTCAACATGTACAAGTCTGGGACAGTACTGTTGCAGGGCCTCCTCATGCAGTTCCAGCAGGACTTTTACAGGATCAAAGAGAGAATACAGCAGGTAATCTCTCTCTGTCAACATGTACAAGTCTGGGACAGTAATGGTGCAGGGCCTCCTCATGCAGTTACAGGAGGACTTTTACAGGATCAAAGAGAGAACACAGCAGGTAATCTCTCTCTGTCAACATGTACAAGTCTGGGACAGTAATGGTGCAGGGCCTCCTCATGCAGTTACAGGAGGACTTTTACAGGATCAAAGAGAGAACACAGCAGGTAATCTCTCTCTGTCAACATGTACAAGTCTGGGACAGTAATGGTGCAGGGCCTCCTCATGCAGTTACAGCAGGACTTTTACACGATCAAAGAGAGAACACAGCAGGTAATCTCTCTCTGTCAACATGTACAAGTCTGGGACAGTAATGGTGCAGGGCATCCTCATGCAGTTACAGGAGGACTTTTACAGGATCAAAGAGAGAACACAGCAGGTAATCTCTCTCTGTCAACATGTACAAGTCTGGGACAGTAATGGTGCAGGGCATCCTCATGCAGTTACAGGAGGACTTTTACAGGATCAAAGAGAGAACACAGCAGGTAATCTCTCTGTCAACATGTACAAGTCTGGGACAGTAATGGTGCAGGGCCTCCTCATGCAGTTACAGCAGGACTTTTACAGGATCAAAGAGAGAACACAGCAGGTAATCTCTCTCTGTCAACATGTACAAGTCTGGGACAGTAATGGTGCAGGGCCTCCTCATGCTGTTACAGCAGGACTTTTACAGGATCAAAGAGAGAACACAGCAGGTAATCTCTCTCTGTCAACATGTACAAGTCTGGGACAGTAATGGTGCAGGGCCTCCTCATGCAGTTACAGGAGGACTTTTACAGGATCAAAGAGAGAACACAGCAGGTAATCTCTCTCTGTCAACATGTACAAGTCTGGGACAGTAATGGTGCAGGGCCTCCTCATGCTGTTACAGCAGGACTTTTACAGGATCAAAGAGAGAACACAGCAGGTAATCTCTCTCTGTCAACATGTACAAGTCTGGGACAGTAATGGTACAGGTCCTCCTCATGCAGTTCCAGCAGGACTTTTAAAAGGATCAAAGAGAGAACACAGCAGGTAATTTCTCTCTGTCAACATGTACAAGTCTGGGACAGTACTGTTGCAGGGCCTCCTCATGCAGTTCCAGCAGGACTTTTACAGGATCAAAGAGAGAATACAGCAGGTAATCTCTCTCTGTCAACATGTACAAGTCTGGGACAGTAATGGTGCAGGGCCTCCTCATGCAGTTCCAGCAGGACTTTTACAGGATCAAAGAGAGAACACAGCAGGTAATCTCTCTCTGTCAACATGTACAAGTCTGGGACAGTAATAGTGCAGGGCCTCCTCATGCAGTTACAGGAGGACTTTTACAGGATCAAAGAGAGAACACAGCAGGTAATCTCTCTCTGTCAACATGTACAAGTCTGGGACAGTAATGGTGCAGGGCCTCCTCATGCTGTTACAGGAGGACTTTTACAGGATCAAAGAGAGAACACAGCAGGTAATCTCTCTCTGTCAACATGTACAAGTCTGGGACAGTAATGGTGCAGGGCCTCCTCATGCAGTTACAGGAGGAATTTTACAGGATCAATGTGAGAACACAGCAGGTAATCTCTCTCTGTCAACATGTACAAGTCTGGGACAGTAATGGTGCAGGGCCTCCTCATGCAGTTACAGGAGGACTTTTACAGGATCAAAGAGAGCACACAGCAGGTAAACTCTCTCTGTCAACATGTACAAGTCTGGGACAGTAATGGTGCAGGGCCTCCTCATGCAGTTACAGGAGGACTTTTACAGGATCAAAGAGAGAACACAGCAGGTAATCTCTCTCTGTCAACATGTACAAGTCTGGGACAGTAATGGTGCAGGGCCTCCGTATGCAGTTCCAGCAGGACTTTTACAGGATCAAAGAGAGAACACAGCAGGTAATCTCTCTCTGTCAACATGTACAAGTCTGGGACAGTAATGGTGCAGGGCCTCCTCATGCAGTTACAGGAGGACTTTTACAGGATCAAAGAGAGAACACAGCAGGTAATCTCTCTCTGTCAACATGTACAAGTCTGGGACAGTAATGGTGCAGGGCCTCCTCATGCAGTTACAGCAGGACTTTTACACGATCAAAGAGTGAACACAGCAGGTAATCTCTCTCTGTCAACATGTACATGTCTGGGACAGTAATGGTGCAGGGCCTCCTCATGCAGTTACAGGAGGACTTTTACAGGATCAAAGAGAGAACACAGCAGGTAATCTCTCTCTGTCAACATGTACAAGTCTGGGACAGTAATGGTGCAGGGCCTCCTCATGCTGTTACAGCAGGACTTTTACAGGATCAAAGAGAGAACACAGCAGGTAATCTCTCTCTGTCAACATGTACAAGTCTGGGACAGTAATGGTGCAGGGCCTCCTCATGCAGTTACAGGAGGAATTTTACAGAATCAATGTGAGAACACAGCAGGTAATCTCTCTCTGTCAACATGTACAAGTCTGGGACAGTAATGGTGCAGGGCCTCCTCATGCAGTTACAGGAGGACTTTTACAGGATCAAAGAGAGCACACAGCAGGTAAACTCTCTCTGTCAACATGTACAAGTCTGGGACAGTAATGGTGCAGGGCCTCCTCATGCAGTTACAGGAGGACTTTTACAGGATCAAAGAGAGAACACAGCAGGTAATCTCTCTCTGTCAACATGTACAAGTCTGGGACAGTAATGGTGCAGGGCCTCCGTATGCAGTTCCAGCAGGACTTTTACAGGATCAAAGAGAGAACACAGCAGGTAATCTCTCTCTGTCAACATGTACAAGTCTGGGACAGTAATGGTGCAGGGCCTCCTCATGCAGTTACAGGAGGACTTTTACAGGATCAAAGAGAGAACACAGCAGGTAATCTCTCTCTGTCAACATGTACAAGTCTGGGACAGTAATGGTGCAGGGCCTCCTCATGCAGTTACAGCAGGACTTTTACACGATCAAAGAGTGAACACAGCAGGTAATCTCTCTCTGTCAACATGTACAAGTCTGGGACAGTAATGGTGCAGGGCCTCCTGATGCAGTTACAGGAGGACTTTTACAGGATCAAAGAGAGAACACAGCAGGTAATCTCTCTCTGTCAACATGTACAAGTCTGGGACAGTAATGGTGCAGGGCCTCCTCATGCAGTTACAGGAGGACTTTTACAGGATCAAAGAGAGAACACAGCAGGTAATCTCTCTCTGTCAACATGTACAAGTCTGGGACAGTAATGGTGCAGGGCCTCCTCAAGCAGTTACAGGAGGACTTTTACAGGATCAAAGAGAGAACACAGCAGGTAATCTCTCTCTGTCAACATGTACAAGTCTGGGACAGTAATGGTGCAGGGCCTCCTCATGCTGTTACAGGAGGACTTTTACAGGATCAAAGAGAGAACACAGCAGGTAATCTCTCTCTGTCAACATGTACAAGTCTGGGACAGTAATGGTGCAGGGCCTCCTCATGCAGTTACAGGAGGACTTTTACAGGATCAAAGAGAGAACACAGCAGGTAATCTCTCTCTGTCAATGTGTACAAGTCTGGGACAGTAATGGTGCAGGGCCTCCTCATGCAGTTACAGGAGGACTTTTAGAGGATCAAAGAGAGAACACAGCAGGTAATCTCTCTCTGTCAACGTGTACAAGTCTGGGACAGTAATGGTGCAGGTCCTCCTCATGCAGTTCCAGCAGGACTTTTAAAAGGATCAAAGAGAGAACACAGCAGGTAATCTCTCTCTGTCAACATGTACAAGTCTGGGACAGTAATGGTGCAGGGCCTCATGCAGTTACAGGAGGACTTTTACAGGATCAAAGAGAGAACACAGCAGGTAATCTCTCTCTGTCAACATGTACAAGTCTGGGACAGTACTGTTGCAGGGCCTCCTCATGCAGTTCCAGCAGGACTTTTACAGGATCAAAGAGAGAATACAGCAGGTAATCTCTCTCTGTCAACATGTACAAGTCTGGGACAGTAATGGTGCAGGGCCTCCTCATGCAGTTACAGGAGGACTTTTACAGGATCAAAGAGAGAACACAGCAGGTAATCTCTCTCTGTCAACATGTACAAGTCTGGGACAGTAATGGTGCAGGGCCTCCTCATGCAGTTACAGGAGGACTTTTACAGGATCAAAGAGAGAACACAGCAGGTAATCTCTCTCTGTCAACATGTACAAGTCTGGGACAGTAATGGTGCAGGGCCTCCTCATGCAGTTACAGCAGGACTTTTACACGATCAAAGAGAGAACACAGCAGGTAATCTCTCTCTGTCAACATGTACAAGTCTGGGACAGTAATGGTGCAGGGCATCCTCATGCAGTTACAGGAGGACTTTTACAGGATCAAAGAGAGAACACAGCAGGTAATCTCTCTCTGTCAACATGTACAAGTCTGGGACAGTAATGGTGCAGGGCATCCTCATGCAGTTACAGGAGGACTTTTACAGGATCAAAGAGAGAACACAGCAGGTAATCTCTCTGTCAACATGTACAAGTCTGGGACAGTAATGGTGCAGGGCCTCCTCATGCAGTTACAGCAGGACTTTTACTGGATCAAAGAGAGAACACAGCAGGTAATCTCTCTCTGTCAACATGTACAAGTCTGGGACAGTAATGGTGCAGGGCCTCCTCATGCTGTTACAGCAGGCCTTTTACAGGATCAAAGAGAGAACACAGCAGGTAATCTCTCTCTGTCAACATGTACAAGTCTGGGACAGTAATGGTGCAGGGCCTCCTCATGCAGTTACAGGAGGACTTTTACAGGATCAAAGAGAGAACACAGCAGGTAATCTCTCTCTGTCAACATGTACAAGTCTGGGACAGTAATGGTGCAGGGCCTCCTCATGCTGTTACAGCAGGACTTTTACAGGATCAAAGAGAGAACACAGCAGGTAATCTCTCTCTGTCAACATGTACAAGTCTGGGACAGTAATGGTACAGGTCCTCCTCATGCAGTTCCAGCAGGACTTTTAAAAGGATCAAAGAGAGAACACAGCAGGTAATTTCTCTCTGTCAACATGTACAAGTCTGGGACAGTACTGTTGCAGGGCCTCCTCATGCAGTTCCAGCAGGACTTTTACAGGATCAAAGAGAGAATACAGCAGGTAATCTCTCTCTGTCAACATGTACAAGTCTGGGACAGTAATGGTGCAGGGCCTCCTCATGCAGTTCCAGCAGGACTTTTACAGGATCAAAGAGAGAACACAGCAGGTAATCTCTCTCTGTCAACATGTACAAGTCTGGGACAGTAATAGTGCAGGGCCTCCTCATGCAGTTACAGGAGGACTTTTACAGGATCAAAGAGAGAACACAGCAGGTAATCTCTCTCTGTCAACATGTACAAGTCTGGGACAGTAATGGTGCAGGGCCTCCTCATGCTGTTACAGGAGGACTTTTACAGGATCAAAGAGAGAACACAGCAGGTAATCTCTCTCTGTCAACATGTACAAGTCTGGGACAGTAATGGTGCAGGGCCTCCTCATGCAGTTACAGGAGGAATTTTACAGGATCAATGTGAGAACACAGCAGGTAATCTCTCTCTGTCAACATGTACAAGTCTGGGACAGTAATGGTGCAGGGCCTCCTCATGCAGTTACAGGAGGACTTTTACAGGATCAAAGAGAGAACACAGCAGGTAAACTCTCTCTGTCAACATGTACAAGTCTGGGACAGTACTGTTGCAGGGCCTCCTCATGCAGTTCCAGCAGGACTTTTAAAGGATCAAAGAGAGAATACAGCAGGTAATCTCTCTCTGTCAACATGTACAAGTCTAGGACAGTAATGGTGCAGGGCCTCCGTATGCAGTTCCAGCAGGACTTTTACAGGATCAAAGAGAGAACACAGCAGGTAATCTCTCTCTGTCAACATGTACAAGTCTGGGACAGTAATGGTGCAGGGCCTCCGTATGCAGTTCCAGCAGGACTTTTACAGGATCAAAGAGAGAACACAGCAGGTAATCTCTCTCTGTCAACATGTACAAGTCTGGGACAGTAATGGTGCAGGGCCTCCTCATGCAGTTACAGGAGGACTTTTACAGGATCAAAGAGAGAACACAGCAGGTAATCTCTCTCTGTCAACATGTACAAGTCTGGGACAGTAATGGTGCAGGGCATCCTCATGCAGTTACAGCAGGACTTTTACAAAATCAAAGAGAGAACACAGCAGGTAATCTCTCTCTGTCAACATGTACAAGTCTGGGACAGTAATGGTGCAGGGCATCCTCATGCAGTTACAGGAGGACTTTTACAGGATCAAAGAGAGAACACAGCAGGAAATCTCTCTCTGTCAACATGTACAAGTCTGGGAAAGTAATGGTGCAGGGCATCCTCATGCAGTTACAGGAGGACTTTTACAGGATCAAAGAGAGAACACAGCAGGTATTCTCTCTCTGTCAACATGTACAAGTCTGGGACAGTAATGGTGGAGGGCATCCTCATGCTGTTACAGCAGGACTTTTACAGGATCAATGAGAGAACACAGCAGGTAATCTCTCTCTGTCAACATGTACAAGTCTGGGACAGTAATGGTGCAGGGCATCCTCATGCTGTTACAGGAGGACTTTTACAGGATCAAAGAGAGAACACAGCAGGTAATCTCTCTCTGTCAACATGTACAAGTCTGGGACAGTAATGGTGAAGGACATCCTCATGCTGTTACAGCAGGACTTTTACAGGATCAAAGAGAGAACACAGCAGGTAATCTCTCTCTGTCAACATGTACAAGTCTGGGACAGTAATGGTGCAGGTCCTCCTCATGCAGTTCCAGCAGGACTTTTAAAAGGATCAAAGAGAGAACACAGCAGGTAATCTCTCTCTGTCAACATGCACAAGTCTGGTACAGTAATGGTGCAGGGCCTCCTCATGCAGTTACAGGAGGACTTTTACAGGATCAAAGAGAGAACACAGCAGGTAATCTCTCTCTGTCAACGTGTACAAGTCTGGGACAGTAATGGCGCAGGGCCTCCTCATGTAGTTACAGGAGGACTTTTACAGGATCAAAGAGAGAACACAGCAAGTAATCTCTCTCTGTCAACATGTACAAGTCTGGGACAGTAATGGTGCAGGGCCTCCTCATGCAGTTACAGGAGGACTTTTACAGGATCAAAGAAAGAACACAGCAGGTAATCTCTCTCTGTCAACATGTACAAGTCAGGGACAGTAATGGTGCAGGGCCTCCTCATGCAGTTCCAGCAGGACTTTACAGGATCAAAGAGAGAACACAGCAGGTAATCTCTCTCTGTCAACATGTACAAGTCTGGGACAGTAATGGTGCAGGGCCTCCTCATGCTGTTACAGCAGGACTTTTACAGGATCAAAGAGAGAACACAGGAGGTAATCTCTCTCTGTCAACATGTACAAGTCTGGGACAGTAATGGTGCAGGGTCTCCTCATGCAGTTACAGGAGGACTTTTACAGGATCAAAGAGAGAACACAGCAGGTAATCTCCCTCTGTCAACATGTACAAGTCTGGGACAGTAATGGTGCAGGGCCTCCTCATGCAGTTACAGGAGGACTTTTACAGGATCAAAGAGAGAACACAGCAGGTAATCTCTCTCTGTCAACGTGTACAAGTCTGGGACAGTAATGGTGCAGGGCCTCCTCATGCAGTTACAGGAGGACTTTTACAGGATCAAAGAGAGAACACAGCAGGTAATTTCTCTCTGTCAACATGTACAAGTCTGGGACAGTACTGTTGCAGGGCCTCCTCATGCAGTTCCAGCAGGACTTTTACAGGATCAAAGAGAGAATACAGCAGGTAATCTCTCTCTGTCAACGTGTACAAGTCTGGGACAGTAATGGTGCAGGGCCTTCTCATGCAGTTACAGGAGGACATTTAGAGGATCAAAGAGAGAACACAGCAGGTAATCTCTCTCTGTCAACATGTACAAGTCTGGGACAGTAATGGTGCAGGTCCTCCTCATGCAGTTCCAGCAGGACTTATAAAAGTATCAAAGAGAGAACACAGCAGGTAATCTCTCTCTGTCAACATGTACAAGTCTGGGACAGTAATGGTGCAGGGCCTCCTCATGCAGTTACAGGAGGACTTTTATAGGATCAAAGAGAGAACACAGCAGGTAATCTCTCTCTGTCAACATGTACAAGTCTGGGACAGTAATGGTGCAGGGCCTCCTCCAGCAGTTACAGCAGGACTTTTACACGATCAAAGAGAGAACACAGCAGGTAATCTCTCTCTGTCAACATGTACAAGTCTGGGACAGTAATGGTGCAGGGCCTCCTCATGCAGTTCCAGCAGGACTTTTACAGGATCAAAGAGAGAACACAGCAGGTAATCTCTCTCTGTCAACATGTACAAGTCTGGGACAGTAATGGTGCAGGGCCTCCTCATGCAGTTACAGGAGGACTTTTACAGGATCAATGTGAGAACACAGCAGGTAATCTCTCTCTGTCAACATGTACAAGTCTGGGACAGTAATGGTGCTGGGCCTACTCATGCAGTTACAGGAGGACTTTTACAGGATCAAAGAGAGAACACAGCAGGTAATCTCTCTCTGTCAATGTGTACGAGTCTGGGACAGTAATGGTGCAGGGCCTCCTCATGCAGTTACAGGAGGACTTTTACAGGATGAAAGAGAGAACAAAGCAGGTAATTTCTCTCTGTCAACATGTACAAGTCTGGGACAGTACTGTTGCAGGGCCTCCTCATGCAGTTCCAGCAGGACTTTTACAGGATCAAAGAGAGAATACAGCAGGTAATCTCTCTCTGTCAACATGTACAAGTCTGGGACAGTAATGGTGCAGGGCCTCCTCATACAGTTCCAGCAGGACTTTTACAGGATCAAAGAGATAACACAGCAGGTAATCTCTCTCTGTCAACATGTACAAGTCTGGGACAGTAATGGTGCAGGGCCTACTCATGCAGTTACAGGAGGACTTTTACAGGATCAAAGAGAGAACACAGCAGGTAATCTCTCTCTGTCAACATGTACAAGTCTGGGACAGTAATGGTGCAGGGCCTCCTCATGCAGTTACAGCAGGACTTTTACACGATCAAAGAGAGAACACAGCAGGTAATCTCTCTCTGTCAACATGTACAAGTCTGGGACAGTAATGGTGCAGGGCATCCTCATGCAGTTCCAGCAGGACTTTTACAGGATCAAAGAGAGAACACAGCAGGTAATCTCTCTCTGTCAACATGTACAAGTCTGGGAAAGTAATGGTGCAGGGCATCCTCATGCAGTTACAGGAGGACTTTTACAGGATCAAAGAGAGAACACAGCAGGTATTCTCTCTCTGTCAACGTGTACAAGTCTGGGACAGTAATGGTGCAGGGCCTCCTCATGCAGTTACAGGAGGACTTTTACAGGATCAAAGAGAGGAACACAGCAGGTAATTTCTCTCTGTCAACATGTACAAGTCTGGGACAGTAATGGTGCAGGGCCTCCTCATGCAGTTACAGGAGGACTTTTACAGGATCAAAGAAAGAACACAGCAGGTAATCTCTCTCTGTCAACATGTACAAGTCAGGGACAGTAATGGTGCAGGTCCTCCTCATGCAGTTCCAGCAGGACTTATAAAAGGATCAAAGAGAGAACACAGCAGGTAATCTCTCTCTGTCAACATGTACAAGTCTGGGACAGTAATGGTGCAGGGCCTCCTCATGCAGTTACAGGAGGACTTTTACAGGATCAAAGAGAGAACACAGCAGGTAATCTCTCTCTGTCAACATGTACAAGTCTGGGACAGTAATGGTGCAGGGCCTCCTCCAGCAGTTACAGCAGGACTTTTACACGATCAAAGAGAGAACACAGCAGGTAATCTCTCTCTGTCAACATGTACAAGTCTGGGACAGTAATGGTGCAGGGCCTCCTCATGCAGTTCCAGCAGGACTTTTACAGGATCAAAGAGAGAACACAGCAGGTAATCTCTCTCTGTCAACATGTACAAGTCTGGGACAGTAATGGTGCAGGGCCTCCTCATGCAGTTACAGGAGGACTTTTACAGGATCAATGTGAGAACACAGCAGGTAATCTCTCTCTGTCAACATGTACAAGTCTGGGACAGTAATGGTGCAGGGCCTACTCATGCAGTTACAGGAGGACTTTTACAGGATCAAAGAGAGAACACAGCAGGTAATCTCTCTCTGTCAATGTGTACGAGTCTGGGACAGTAATGGTGCAGGGCCTCCTCATGCAGTTACAGGAGGACTTCTACAGGATGAAAGAGAGAACAAAGCAGGTAATTTCTCTCTGTCAACATGTACAAGTCTGGGACAGTACTGTTGCAGGGCCTCCTCATGCAGTTCCAGCAGGACTTTTACAGGATCAAAGAGAGAATACAGCAGGTAATCTCTCTCTGTCAACATGTACAAGTCTGGGACAGTAATGGTGCAGGGCCTCCTCATACAGTTCCAGCAGGACTTTTACAGGATCAAAGAGATAACACAGCAGGTAATCTCTCTCTGTCAACATGTACAAGTCTGGGACAGTAATGGTGCAGGGCCTCCTCGTGCAGTTACAGGAGGACGTTTACAGGATCAAAGAGAGAACACAGCAGGTAATCTCTCTCTGTCAACATGTACAAGTCTGGGACAGTAATGGTGCAGGGCCTCCTCATGCAGTTACAGCAGGACTTTTACAGGATCAAAGAGAGAACACAGCAGGTAATCTCTCTCTGTCAACATGTACAAGTCTGGGACAGTAATGGTGCAGGGCATCCTCATGCAGTTCCAGCAGGACTTTTACAGGATCAAAGAGAGAACACAGCAGGTAATCTCTCTCTGTCAACATGTACAAGTCTGGGAAAGTAATGGTGCAGGGCATCCTCATGCAGTTACAGGAGGACTTTTACAGGATCAAAGAGAGAACACAGCAGGTAATCTCTCTCTGTCAACGTGTACAAGTCTGGGACAGTAATGGTGCAGGGCCTCCTCATGCAATTACAGGAGGACTTTTACAGGATCAAAGAGAGAACACAGCAGGTAATTTCTCTCTGTCAACATGTACAAGTCTGGGACAGTACTGTTGCAGGGCCTCCTCATGCAGTTCCAGCAGGACTTTTACAGGATCAAAGAGAGAATACAGCAGGTAATCTCTCTCTGTCAACATGTACAAGTCTGGGACAGTAATGGTGCAGGGCCTCCTCATGCAGTTACAGGAGGACTTTTACAGGATCAAAGAGAGAACACAGCAGGTAATCTCTCTCTGTCAACGTGTACAAGTCTGGGACAGTAATGGTGCAGGGCCTCCTCATGCAGTTACAGGAGGACTTTTACAGGATCAAAGAGAGAACACTGCAGGTAATCTCTCTCTGTCAACGTGTACAAGTCTGGGACAGTAATGGTGCAGGGCCTCCTCATGCAGTTCCAGCAGGACTTTTACAGGATCAAAGAGAGAACACAGCAGGTAATCTCTCTCTGTCAACATGTACAAGTCTGGGACAGTAATGGTGCAGGGCCTCCTCATGCAGTTACAGGAGGACTTTTACAGGATCAATGTGAGAACACAGCAGGTAATCTCTCTCTGTCAACATGTACAAGTCTGGGACAGTAATGGTGCAGGGCCTACTCATGCAGTTACAGGAGGACTTTTACAGGATCAAAGAGAGAACACAGCAGGTAATCTCTCTCTGTCAACATGTACAAGTCTGGGACAGTAATGGTGCAGGGCCTCCTCATGCAGTTACAGGAGGACTTTTACAGGATCAATGTGAGAACACAGCAGGTAATCTCTCTCTGTCAACATGTACAAGTCTGGGACAGTAATGGTGCAGGGCCTACTCATGCAGTTACAGGAGGACTTTTACAGGATCAAAGAGAGAACACAGCAGGTAATCTCTCTCTGTCAATGTGTACAAGTCTGGGACAGTAATGGTGCAGGGCCTCCTCATGCAGTTACAGGAGGACTTTTACAGGATCAAAGAGAGAACAAAGCAGGTAATCTCTCTCTGTCAACATGTACAAGTCTGGGACAGTAATGGTGCAGGGCCTCCGTATGCAGTTCCAGCAGGACTTTTACAGGATCAAAGAGAGAACACAGCAGGTAATCTCTCTCTGTCAACATGTACAAGTCTGGGACAGTAATGGTGCAGGGCCTCCGTATGCAGTTCCAGCAGGACTTTTACAGGATCAAAGAGAGAACACAGCAGGTAATCTCTCTCTGTCAACATGTACAAGTCTGGGACAGTAATGGTGCAGGGCCTCCTCATGCAGTTACAGGAGGACTTTTACAGGATCAAAGAGAGAACACAGCAGGTAATCTCTCTCTGTCAACATGTACAAGTCTGGGACAGTAATGGTGCAGGGCCTCCTCATGCAGTTACAGCAGGACTTTTACACGATCAAAGAGAGAACACAGCAGGTAATCTCTCTCTGTCAACATGTACAAGTCTGGGACAGTAATGGTGCAGGGCCTCCTCATGCTGTTCCAGCAGGACTTTTACAGGATCAAAGAGAGAACACAGCAGGTAATCTCTCTCTGTCAACATGTACAAGTCTGGGACAGTAATGGTGCAGGGCCTCCTCATGCAGTTACAGGAGGACTTTTACAGGATCAATGTGAGAACACAGCAGGTAATCTCTCTCTGT
Source organism: Salvelinus fontinalis (assembly GCF_029448725.1). NCBI lineage: Eukaryota > Metazoa > Chordata > Actinopteri > Salmoniformes > Salmonidae > Salvelinus > Salvelinus fontinalis. Next base: position 171,974 of record NW_026600539.1, read on the forward strand.
CAACATGTACAAGTCTGGGACAGTAATGGTGCAGGGCCTACTCATGCAGTTACAGGAGGACTTTTACAGGATCAAAGAGAGAACACAGCAGGTAATATCTCTCTGTCAACATGTACAAGTCTGGGACAGTAATGGTGCAGGGCCTCCTCATGCAGTTACAGGAGGACTTTTACAGGATCAATGTGAGAACACAGCAGGTAATCTCTCTCTGTCAACATGTACAAGTCTGGGACAGTAATGGTGCAGGGCCTACTCATGCAGTTACAGGAGGACTTTTACAGGATCAAAGAGAGAACACAGCAGGTAATCTCTCTCTGTCAATGTGTACAAGTCTGGGACAGTAATGGTGCAGGGCCTCCTCATGCAGTTACAGGAGGACTTTTACAGGATCAAAGAGAGAACAAAGCAGGTAATTTCTCTCTGTCAACATGTACAAGTCTGGGACAGTACTGTTGCAGGGCCTCCTAATGCAGTTCCAGCAGGACTTTTACAGGATCAAAGAGAGAATACAGCAGGTAATCTCTCTCTGTCAACATGTACAAGTCTGGGACAGTAATGGTGCAGGGCCTCCTCATGCAGTTACAGGAGGACTTTTACAGGATCAAAGAGAGAACACAGCAGGTAATCTCTCTCTGTCAACATGTACAAGTCTGGGACAGTAATGGTGCAGGGCCTCCTCATGCTGTTACAGAAGGACTTTTACAGGATCAATGAGAGAACACAGCAGGTAATCTCTCTCTGTCAACATGTACAAGTCTGGGACAGTAATGGTGCAGGGCATCCTCATGCTGTTACAGGAGGACTTTTACAGGATCAAAGAGAGAACACAGCAGGTAATCTCTCTCTGTCAACATGTACAAGTCTGGGACAGTAATGGTGAAGGACATCCTCATGCTGTTACAGCAGGACTTTTACAGGATCAAAGAGAGAACACAGCAGGTAATCTCTCTCTGTCAACATGTACAAGTCTGGGACAGTAATGGTGCAGGGCCTCCTCATGCTGTTACAGCAGGACTTTTACAGGATCAAAGAGAGAACACAGCAGGTAATATCTCTCTGTCAACATGTACAAGTCTGGGACAGTAATGGTGCAGGGCCTCCTCATGCTGTTACAGCAGGACTTTTACAGGATCAAAGAGAGAACACAGCAGGTAATCTCTCTCTGTCAACATGTACAAGTCTGGGACAGTAATGGTGCAGGGCCTCCTCATGCAGTTACAGGAGGACTTTTACAGGATCAATGTGAGAACACAGCAGGTAATCTCTCTCTGTCAACATGTACAAGTCTGGGACAGTAATCGTGCAGGGCCTCCTCATGCAGTTACAGGAGGACTTTTACAGGATCAAAGAGAGAACACAGCAGGTAATCTCTCTCTGTCAACATGTACAAGTCTGGGACAGTAATGGTGCAGGGCCTCCTCATGCTGTTACAGCAGGACTTTTACAGGATCAAAGAGAGAACACAGCAGGTAATATCTCTCTGTCAACATGTACAAGTCTGGGACAGTAATGGTGCAGGGCCTCCTCATGCTGTTACAGCAGGACTTTTACAGGATCAAAGAGAGAACACAGCAGGTAATCTCTCTCTGTCAACATGTACAAGTCTGGGACAGTAATGGTGCAGGGCCTCCTCATGCAGTTACAGGAGGACTTTTACAGGATCAATGTGAGAACACAGCAGGTAATCTCTCTCTGTCAACATGTACAAGTCTGGGACAGTAATGGTGCAGGGCCTACTCATGCAGTTACAGGAGGACTTTTACAGGATCAAAGAGAGAACACAGCAGGTAATCTCTCTCTGTCAATGTGTACAAGTCTGGGACAGTAATGGTGCAGGGCCTCCTCATGCAGTTACAGGAGGACTTTTACAGGATCAAAGAGAGAACAAAGCAGGTAATTTCTCTCTGTCAACATGTACAAGTCTGGGACAGTACTGTTGCAGGGCCTCCTCATGCAGTTCCAGCAGGACTTTTACAGGATCAAAGAGAGAATACAGCAGGTAATCTCTCTCTGTCAACATGTACAAGTCTGGGACAGTAATGGTGCAGGACCTCCGTATGCAGTTCCAGCAGGACTTGTACAGGATCAAAGAGAGAACACAGCAGGTAATCTCTCTCTGTCAACATGTACAAGTCTGGGACAGTAATGGTGCAGGGCCCCCGTATGCAGTTCCAGCAGGACTTTTACAGGATCAAAGAGAGAACACAGCAGGTAATCTCTCTCTGTCAACATGTACAAGTCTGGGACAGTAATTGTGCAGGGCCTCCTCATGCAGTTACAGGAGGACTTTTACAGGATCAAAGAGAGAACACAGCAGGTAATCTCTCTCTGTCAACATGTACAAGTCTGGGACAGTAATGGTGCAGGGCCTCCTCATGCAGTTACAGCAGGACTTTTACACGATCAAAGAGAGAACACAGCAGGTAATCTCTCTCTGTCAACATGTACAAGTCTGGGACAGTAATGGTGCAGGGCATCCTCATGCAGTTACAGGAGGACTTTTACAGGATCAAAGAGAGAACACAGCAGGTAATCTCTCTCTGTCAACGTGTACAAGTCTGGGACAGTAATGGTGCAGGGCCTCCTCATGCAGTTACAGGAGGACTTTTACAGGATCAAAGAGAGAACACAGCAGGTAATTTCTCTCTGTCAACATGTACAAGTCTGGGACAGTACTGTTGCAGGGCCTCCTCATGCAGTTACAGGAGGACTTTTACAGGATCAAAGAGAGAACACAGCAGGTAATCTCTCTCTGTCAACGTGTACAAGTCTGGGACAGTAATGGTGCAGGGCCTCCTCATGCAGTTACAGGAGGACTTTTAGAGGACCAAAGAGAGAACACAGCAGGTAATCTCTCTCTGTCAACATGTACAAGTCTAGGACAGTAATGGTGCAGGGCCTCCTCATGCTGTTACAGCAGGACATTTACAGGATCAAAGAGAGAACACAGCAGGTAATCTCTCTCTGTCAACATGTACAAGTCTGGGACAGTAATGGTGCAGGGCCCCCGTATGCAGTTCCAGCAGGACTTTTACAGGATCAAAGAGAGAACACAGCAGGTAATCTCTCTCTGTCAACATGTACAAGTCTGGGACAGTAATGGTGCAGGGCCTCCTCATGCAGTTACAGGAGGACTTTTACAGGATCAAAGAGAGAACACAGCAGGTAATCTCTCTCTGTCAACATGTACAAGTCTGGGACAGTAATGGTGCAGGGCCTCCTCATGCAGTTACAGCAGGACTTTTACACGATCAAAGAGAGAACACAGCAGGTAATCTCTCTCTGTCAACATGTACAAGTCTGGGACAGTAATGGTGCAGGGCCTCCTCATGCAGTTACAGGAGGACTTTTACAGGATCAAAGAGAGAACACAGCAGGTAATTTCTCTCTGTCAACATGTACAAGTCTGGGACAGTACTGTTGCAGGGCCTCCTCATGCAGTTACAGGAGGACTTTTACAGGATCAAAGAGAGAACACAGCAGGTAATCTCTCTCTGTCAACGTGTACAAGTCTGGGACAGTAATGGTGCAGGGCCTCCTCATGCAGTTACAGGAGGACTTTTAGAGGACCAAAGAGAGAACACAGCAGGTAATCTCTCTCTGTCAACATGTACAAGTCTAGGACAGTAATGGTGCAGGGCCTCCTCATGCTGTTACAGCAGGACATTTACAGGATCAAAGAGAGAACACAGCAGGTAATCTCTCTCTGTCAACATGTACAAGTCTGGGACAGTAATGGTGCAGGTCCTCCTCATGCAGTTCCAGCAGGACTTTTACAGGATCAAAGAGAGAACACAGCAGGTAATATCTCTCTGTCAACATGTACAAGTCTGGGAAAGTAATGGTGCAGGGCCTCCTCATGCAGTTACAGGAGGACTTTTAAAAGGATCAAAGAGAGAACACAGCAGGTAATCTCTCTCTGTCAACATGTACAAGTCTGGGACAGTAATGGTGCAGGGCCTCCTCATGCAGTTACAGGAGGACTTTTAAAAGGATCAAAGAGAGAACACAGCAGGTAATCTCTCTATGTCAACATGTACAAGTCTGGGACAGTAATGGTGCAGGGCCTCCTCATGCAGTTACAGGAGGACTTTTACAGGATCAAAGAGAGAACACAGCAGGTAATCTCTCTCTGTCAACGTGTACAAGTCTGGGACAGTAATGGTGCAGGGCCTCCTCATGCAGTTCCAGCAGGACTTTTACAGGATCAAAGAGAGAACACAGCAGGTAATCTCTCTCTGTCAACATGTACAAGTCTGGGACAGTAATGGTGCAGGGCCTCCTCATGCAGTTACAGGAGGACTTTTACAGGATCAATGTGAGAACACAGCAGGTAATCTCTCTCTGTCAACATGTACAAGTCTGGGACAGTAATGGTGCAGGGCCTCCTCATGCAGTTCCAGCAGGACTTTTACAGGATCAAAGAGAGAACACAGCAGGTAATCTCTCTCTGTCAACATGTACAAGTCTGGGACAGTAATGGTGCAGGGCCTCCTCATGCAGTTACAGGAGGACTTTTACAGGATCAAAGAGAGAACACAGCAGGTAATCTCTCTCTGTCAACATGTACAAGTCTGGGACAGTAATGGTGCAGGGCCTCCTCATGCAGTTACAGGAGGACTTTTACAGGATCAATGTGAGAACACAGCAGGTAATCTCTCTCTGTCAACATGTACAAGTCTGGGACAGTAATGGTGCAGGGCCTACTCATGCAGTTACAGGAGGACTTTTACAGGATCAAAGAGAGAACACAGCAGGTAATCTCTCTCTGTCAATGTGTACAAGTCTGGGACAGTAATGGTGCAGGGCCTCCTCATGCAGTTACAGGAGGACTTTTACAGGATCAAAGAGAGAACAAAGCAGGTAATCTCTCTCTGTCAACATGTACAAGTCTGGGACAGTAATGGTGCAGGGCCTCCGTATGCAGTTCCAGCAGGACTTTTACAGGATCAAAGAGAGAACACAGCAGGTAATCTCTCTCTGTCAACATGTACAAGTCTGGGACAGTAATGGTGCAGGGCCTCCGTATGCAGTTCCAGCAGGACTTTTACAGGATCAAAGAGAGAACACAGCAGGTAATCTCTCTCTGTCAACATGTACAAGTCTGGGACAGTAATGGTGCAGGGCCTCCTCATGCAGTTACAGGAGGACTTTTACAGGATCAAAGAGAGAACACAGCAGGTAATCTCTCTCTGTCAACATGTACAAGTCTGGGACAGTAATGGTGCAGGGCCTCCTCATGCAGTTACAGCAGGACTTTTACACGATCAAAGAGAGAACACAGCAGGTAATCTCTCTCTGTCAACATGTACAAGTCTGGGACAGTAATGGTGCAGGGCCTCCTCATGCTGTTCCAGCAGGACTTTTACAGGATCAAAGAGAGAACACAGCAGGTAATCTCTCTCTGTCAACATGTACAAGTCTGGGACAGTAATGGTGCAGGGCCTCCTCATGCAGTTACAGGAGGACTTTTACAGGATCAATGTGAGAACACAGCAGGTAATCTCTCTCTGTCAACATGTACAAGTCTGGGACAGTAATGGTGCAGGGCCTACTCATGCAGTTACAGGAGGACTTTTACAGGATCAAAGAGAGAACACAGCAGGTAATCTCTCTCTGTCAACATGTACAAGTCTGGGACAGTAATGGTGCAGGGCCTCCTCATGCAGTTACAGGAGGACTTTTACAGGATCAATGTGAGAACACAGCAGGTAATCTCTCTCTGTCAACATGTACAAGTCTGGGACAGTAATGGTGCAGGGCCTACTCATGCAGTTACAGGAGGACTTTTACAGGATCAAAGAGAGAACACAGCAGGTAATCTCTCTCTGTCAATGTGTACAAGTCTGGGACAGTAATGGTGCAGGGCCTCCTCATGCAGTTACAGGAGGACTTTTACAGGATCAAAGAGAGAACAAAGCAGGTAATTTCTCTCTGTCAACATGTACAAGTCTGGGACAGTAATGGTGCAGGGCCTCCTCATGCAGTTCCAGCAGGACTTTTACAGGATCAAAGAGAGAATACAGCAGGTAATCTCTCTCTGTCAACATGTACAAGTCTGGGACAGTAATGGTGCAGGACCTCCGTATGCAGTTCCAGCAGGACTTTTACAGGATCAAAGAGAGAACACAGCAGGTAATCTCTCTCTGTCAACATGTACAAGTCTGGGACAGTAATGGTGCAGGGCCTCCGTATGCAGTTCCAGCAGGACTTTTACAGGATCAAAGAGAGAACACAGCAGGTAATCTCTCTCTGTCAACATGTACAAGTCTGGGACAGTAATGGTGCAGGGCCTCCTCATGCAGTTACAGGAGGACTTTTACAGGATCAAAGAGAGAACACAGCAGGTAATCTCTCTCTGTCAACATGTACAAGTCTGGGACAGTAATGGTGCAGGGCCTCCTCATGCTGTTCCAGCAGGACTTTTACAGGATCAAAGAGAGAACACAGCAGGTAATCTCTCTCTGTCAACATGTACAAGTCTGGGACAGTAATGGTGCAGGGCCTCCTCATGCAGTTACAGGAGGACTTTTACAGGATCAATGTGAGAACACAGCAGGTAATCTCTCTCTGTCAACATGTACAAGTCTGGGACAGTAATGGTGCAGGGCCTACTCATGCAGTTACAGGAGGACTTTTACAGGATCAAAGAGAGAACACAGCAGGTAATCTCTCTCTGTCAACATGTACAAGTCTGGGACAGTAATGGTGCAGGGCCTCCTCATGCAGTTACAGGAGGACTTTTACAGGATCAATGTGAGAACACAGCAGGTAATCTCTCTCTGTCAACATGTACAAGTCTGGGACAGTAATGGTGCAGGGCCTACTCATGCAGTTACAGGAGGACTTTTACAGGATCAAAGAGAGAACACAGCAGGTAATCTCTCTCTGTCAATGTGTACAAGTCTGGGACAGTAATGGTGCAGGGCCTCCTCATGCAGTTACAGGAGGACTTTTACAGGATCAAAGAGAGAACAAAGCAGGTAATTTCTCTCTGTCAACATGTACAAGTCTGGGACAGTACTGTTGCAGGGCCTCCTCATGCAGTTCCAGCAGGACTTTTACAGGATCAAAGAGAGAATACAGCAGGTAATCTCTCTCTGTCAACATGTACAAGTCTGGGACAGTAATGGTGCAGGGCCTCCGTATGCAGTTCCAGCAGGACTTTTACAGGATCAAAGAGAGAACACAGCAGGTAATCTCTCTCTGTCAACATGTACAAGTCTGGGACAGTAATGGTGCAGGGCCTCCGTATGCAGTTCCAGCAGGACTTTTACAGGATCAAAGAGAGAACACAGCAGGTAATCTCTCTCTGTCAACATGTACAAGTCTGGGACAGTAATGGTGCAGGGCCTCCTCATGCAGTTACAGGAGGACTTTTACAGGATCAAAGAGAGAACACAGCAGGTAATCTCTCTCTGTCAACATGTACAAGTCTGGGACAGTAATGGTGCAGGGCCTCCTCATGCAGTTACAGCAGGACTTTTACACGATCAAAGAGAGAACACAGCAGGTAATCTCTCTCTGTCAACATGTACAAGTCTGGGACAGTAATGGTGCAGGGCCTACTCATGCAGTTACAGGAGGACTTTTACAGGATCAAAGAGAGAACACAGCAGGTAATCTCTCTCTGTCAATGTGTACAAGTCTGGGACAGTAATGGTGCAGGGCCTCCTCATGCAGTTACAGGAGGACTTTTACAGGATCAAAGAGAGAACACAGCAGGTAATCTCTCTCTGTCAACATGTACAAGTCTGGGACAGTAATGGTGCAGGGCCTCCGTATTCAGTTCCAGCAGGACTTTTACAGGATCAAAGAGAGAACACAGCAGGTAATCTCTCTCTGTCAACATGTACAAGTCTGGGACAGTAATGGTGCAGGGCCTCCTCATGCAGTTACAGGAGGACTTTTACAGGATCAAAGAGAGAACACAGCAGGTAATCTCTCTCTGTCAACATGTACAAGTCTGGGACAGTAATGGTGCAGGGCCTCCTCATGCAGTTACAGCAGGACTTTTACACGATCAAAGAGAGAACACAGCAGGTAATCTCTCTCTGTCAACATGTACAAGTCTGGGACAGTAATGGCGAAGGACATCCTCATGCAGTTACAGGAGGACTTTTACAGGATCAAAGAGAGAACACAGCAGGTAATCTCTCTCTGTCAACATGTACAAGTCTGGGACAGTAATGGTGCAGGGCCTCCTCATGCAGTTACAGGAGGACATTTACAGGATCAAAGAGAGAACACAGCAGGTAATCTCTCTCTGTCAACATGTACAAGTCTGGGACAGTAATGGTGCAGGGCCTCCTGATGCAGTTACAGCAGGACTTTTACAGGATCAAAGAGAGAACACAGCAGGTTATCTCTCTCTGTCAACATGTACAAGTCTGGGACAGTAATGGTGCAGGACATCCTCATGCAGTTACAGGAGGACTTTTACAGGATCAAAGAGAGAACACAGCAGGTAATATCTCTCTGTCAACATGTACAAGTCTAGGACAGTAATGGTGCAGGGCCTCCTCATGCAGTTACAGGAGGACTTTTACAGGATCAAAGAGAGAACACAGCAGGTAATCTCTCTCTGTCAACATGTACAAGTCTATGACAGTAATGGTGCAGGGCCTCCTCATGCAGTTACAGCAGGACTTTTACACGATCAAAGAGAGAACACAGCAGGTAATCTCTCTCTGTCAACATGTACAAGTCTGGGACAGTAATGGTGCAGGGCCACCTCATGCAGTTACAGGAGGACTTTCACAGGATCAATGTGAGAACACAGCAGGTAATCTCTCTCTGTCAACATGTACAAGTCTGGGACAGTAATGGTGCAGGGCCTACTCATGCAGTTACAGGAGGACTTTTACAGGATCAAAGAGAGAACACAGCAGGTAATCTCTCTCTGTCAACATGTACAAGTCTGGGACAGTAATGGTGCAGGGCCTCCTCATGCTGTTACAGCAGGACTTTTACAGGATCAAAGAGAGAACACAGCAGGTAATCTCTCTCTGTCAACATGTACAAGTCAAGACAGTAATGGTGCAGGGCCTCCTCATGCTGTTACAGCAGAACTTTTACAGGATCAAAGAGAGAACACAGCAGGTAATCTCTCTCTGTCAACATGTACAAGTCTGGGACAGTAATGGTGCAGGGCCTCCTCATGCAGTTACAGGAGGACTTTTACAGGATCAATGTGAGAACACAGCAGGTAATCTCTCTCTGTCAACATGTACAAGTCTGGGACAGTAATGGTGCAGGGCCTACTCATGCAGTTACAGGAGGACTTTTACAGGATCAAAGAGAGAACACAGCAGGTAATCTCTCTGTCAACATGTACAAGTCTGGGACAGTAATGGTGCAGGGCATCCTCATGCTGTTACAGGAGGACTTTTACAGGATCAAAGAGAGAACACAGCAGGTAATCTCTCTCTGTCAACATGTACAAGTCTGGGACAGTAATGGTGAAGGACATCCTCATGCAGTTACAGGAGGACTTTTACAGGATCAAAGAGAGAACACAGCAGGTAATCTCTCTCTGTCAACATGTACAAGTCTGGGACAGTAATGGTGCAGGGCCTCCTCATGCAGTTACAGGAGGACATTTACAGGATCAAAGAGAGAACACAGCAGGTAATCTCTCTCTGTCAACATGTACAAGTCTGGGACAGTAATGGTGCAGGGCCTCCTGATGCAGTTACAGCAGGACTTTTACAGGATCAAAGAGAGAACACAGCAGGTTATCTCTCTCTGTCAACATGTACAAGTCTGGGACAGTAATGGTGCAGGACATCCTCATGCAGTTACAGGAGGACATTTACAGGATCAAAGAGAGAACACAGCAGGTAATCTCTCTCTGTCAACATGTACAAGTCTGGGACAGTAATGGTGCAGGACATCCTCATGCAGTTACAGGAGGACTTTTACAGGATCAAAGAGAGAACACAGCAGGTAATATCTCTCTGTCAACATGTACAAGTCTAGGACAGTAATGGTGCAGGGCCTCCTCATGCAGTTACAGGAGGACTTTTACAGGATCAAAGAGAGAACACAGCAGGTAATCTCTCTCTGTCAACATGTACAAGTCTATGACAGTAATGGTGCAGTGCCTCCTCATGCAGTTACAGCAGGACTTTTACACGATCAAAGAGAGAACACAGCAGGTAATCTCTCTCTGTCAACATGTACAAGTCTGGGACAGTAATGGTGCAGGGCCTCCTCATGCAGTTACAGGAGGACTTTCACAGGATCAATGTGAGAACACAGCAGGTAATCTCTCTCTGTCAACATGTACAAGTCTGGGACAGTAATGGTGCAGGGCCTACTCATGCAGTTACAGGAGGACTTTTACAGGATCAAAGAGAGAACACAGCAGGTAATCTCTCTCTGTCAACATGTACAAGTCTGGGACAGTAATGGTGCAGGGCCTCCTCATGCTGTTACAGCAGGACTTTTACAGGATCAAAGAGAGAACACAGCAGGTAATCTCTCTCTGTCAACATGTACAAGTCAAGACAGTAATGGTGCAGGGCCTCCTCATGCTGTTACAGCAGAACTTTTACAGGATCAAAGAGAGAACACAGCAGGTAATCTCTCTCTGTCAACATGTACAAGTCTGGGACAGTAATGGTGCAGGGCCTCCTCATGCAGTTACAGGAGGACTTTTACAGGATCAATGTGAGAACACAGCAGGTAATCTCTCTCTGTCAACATGTACAAGTCTGGGACAGTAATGGTGCAGGGCCTACTCATGCAGTTACAGGAGGACTTTTACAGGATCAAAGAGAGAACACAGCAGGTAATCTCTCTCTGTCAATGTGTACAAGTCTGGGACAGTAATGGTGCAGGGCCTCCTCATGCAGTTACAGGAGGACTTTTACAGGATCAAAGAGAGAACAAAGCAGGTAATTTCTCTCTGTCAACATGTACAAGTCTGGGACAGTAATGGTGCAGGGCCTCCTCATGCAGTTCCAGCAGGACTTTTACAGGATCAAAGAGAGAATACAGCAGGTAATCTCTCTCTGTCAACATGTACAAGTCTGGGACAGTAATGGTGCAGGACCTCCGTATGCAGTTCCAGCAGGACTTTTACAGGATCAAAGAGAGAACACAGCAGGTAATCTCTCTCTGTCAACATGTACAAGTCTGGGACAGTAATGGTGCAGGGCCTCCGTATGCAGTTCCAGCAGGACTTTTACAGGATCAAAGAGAGAACACAGCAGGTAATCTCTCTCTGTCAACATGTACAAGTCTGGGACAGTAATGGTGCAGGGCCTCCTCATGCAGTTACAGGAGGACTTTTACAGGATCAAAGAGAGAACACAGCAGGTAATCTCTCTCTGTCAACATGTACAAGTCTGGGACAGTAATGGTGCAGGGCCTCCTCATGCAGTTACAGCAGGACTTTTACACGATCAAAGAGAGAACACAGCAGGTAATCTCTCTCTGTCAACATGTACAAGTCTGGGACAGTAATGGTGCAGGGCATCCTCATGCAGTTACAGGAGGACTTTTACAGGATCAAAGAGAGAACACAGCAGGTAATCTCTCTCTGTCAACATGTACAAGTCTGGGAAAGTAATGGTGCAGGGCATCCTCATGCAGTTACAGGAGGACTTTTACAGGATCAAAGAGAGAACACAGCAGGTAATCTCTCTGTCAACATGTACAAGTCTGGGACAGTAATGGTGCAGGGCCTCCTCATGCAGTTACAGCAGGACTTTTACAGGATCAAAGAGAGAACACAGCAGGTAATCTCTCTCTGTCAACATGTACAAGTCTGGGACAGTAATGGTGCAGGGCCTCCTCATGCTGTTACAGCAGGACTTTTACAGGATCAATGAGAGAACACAGCAGGTAATCTCTCTCTGTCAACATGTACAAGTCTGGGACAGTAATGGTGCAGGGCATCCTCATGCTGTTACAGGAGGACTTTTACAGGATCAAAGAGAGAACACAGCAGGTAATCTCTCTCTGTCAACATGTACAAGTCTGGGACAGTAATGGTGAAGGACATCCTCATGCAGTTACAGGAGGACTTTTACAGGATCAAAGAGAGAACACAGCAGGTAATCTCTCTCTGTCAACATGTACAAGTCTGGGACAGTAATGGTGCAGGGCCTCCTCATGCAGTTACAGGAGGACATTTACATATTCAAAGAGAGAACACAGCAGGTAATCTCTCTCTGTCAACATGTACAAGTCTGGGACAGTAATGGTGCAGGGCCTCCTCATGCAGTTACAGCAGGACTTTTACAGGATCAAAGAGAGAACACAGCAGGTTATCTCTCTCTGTCAACATGTACAAGTCTGGGACAGTAATGGTGCAGGACATCCTCATGCAGTTACAGGAGGACATTTACAGGATCAAAGAGAGAACACAGCAGGTAATCTCTCTCTGTCAACATGTACAAGTCTGGGACAGTAATGGTGCAGGACATCCTCATGCAGTTACAGGAGGACTTTTACAGGATCAAAGAGAGAACACAGCAGGTAATATCTCTCTGTCAACATGTACAAGTCTAGGACAGTAATGGTGCAGGGCCTCCTCATGCAGTTACAGGAGGACTTTTACAGGATCAAAGAGAGAACACAGCAGGTAATCTCTCTCTGTCAACATGTACAAGTCTATGACAGTAATGGTGCAGGGCCTCCTCATGCAGTTACAGCAGGACTTTTACACGATCAAAGAGAGAACACAGCAGGTAATCTCTCTCTGTCAACATGTACAAGTCTGGGACAGTAATGGTGCAGGGCCTCCTCATGCTGTTCCAGCAGGACTTTTACAGGATCAAAGAGAGAACACAGCAGGTAATCTCTCTCTGTCAACATGTACAAGTCTATGACAGTAATGGTGCAGGGCCTACTCATGCAGTTACAGGAGGACTTTTACAGGATCAAAGAGAGAACACAGCAGGTAATCTCTCTCTGTCAATGTGTACAAGTCTGGGACAGTAATGGTGCAGGGCCTCCTCATGCAGTTACAGGAGGACTTTTACAGGATCAAAGAGAGAACAAAGCAGGTAATTTCTCTCTGTCAACATGTACAAGTCTGGGACAGTACTGTTGCAGGGCCTCCTCATGCAGTTCCAGCAGGACTTTTACAGGATCAAAGAGAGAATACAGCAGGTAATCTCTCTCTGTCAACATGTACAAGTCTGGGACAGTAATGGTGCAGGACCTCCGTATGCAGTTCCAGCAGGACTTTTACAGGATCAAAGAGAGAACACAGCAGGTAATCTCTCTCTGTCAACATGTACAAGTCTGGGACAGTAATGGTGCAGGGCCTCCGTATGCAGTTCCAGCAGGACTTTTACAGGATCAAAGAGAGAACACAGCAGGTAATCTCTCTCTGTCAACATGTACAAGTCTGGGACAGTAATGGTGCAGGGCCTCCTCATGCAGTTACAGGAGGACTTTTACAGGATCAAAGAGAGAACACAGCAGGTAATCTCTCTCTGTCAACATGTACAAGTCTGGGACAGTAATGGTGCAGGGCCTCCTCATGCAGTTACAGCAGGACTTTTACACGATCAAAGAGAGAACACAGCAGGTAATCTCTCTCTGTCAACATGTACAAGTCTGGGACAGTAATGGTGCAGGGCATCCTCATGCAGTTACAGGAGGACTTTTACAGGATCAAAGAGAGAACACAGCAGGTAATCTCTCTCTGTCAACATGTACAAGTCTGGGAAAGTAATGGTGCAGGGCATCCTCATGCAGTTACAGGAGGACTTTTACAGGATCAAAGAGAGAACACAGCAGGTAATCTCTCTGTCAACATGTACAAGTCTGGGACAGTAATGGTGCAGGGCCTCCTCATGCAGTTACAGCAGGACTTTTACAGGATCAAAGAGAGAACACAGCAGGTAATCTCTCTCTGTCAACATGTACAAGTCTGGGACAGTAATGGTGCAGGGCCTCCTCATGCTGTTACAGCAGGACTTTTACAGGATCAATGAGAGAACACAGCAGGTAATCTCTCTCTGTCAACATGTACAAGTCTGGGACAGTAATGGTGCAGGGCATCCTCATGCTGTTACAGGAGGACTTTTACAGGATCAAAGAGAGAACACAGCAGGTAATCTCTCTCTGTCAACATGTACAAGTCTGGGACAGTAATGGTGAAGGACATCCTCATGCAGTTACAGGAGGACTTTTACAGGATCAAAGAGAGAACACAGCAGGTAATCTCTCTCTGTCAACATGTACAAGTCTGGGACAGTAATGGTGCAGGGCCTCCTCATGCAGTTACAGGAGGACATTTACAGGATCAAAGAGAGAACACAGCAGGTAATCTCTCTCTGTCAACATGTACAAGTCTGGGACAGTAATGGTGCAGGGCCTCCTCATGCAGTTACAGCAGGACTTTTACAGGATCAAAGAGAGAACACAGCAGGTTATCTCTCTCTGTCAACATGTACAAGTCTGGGACAGTAATGGTGCAGGACATCCTCATGCAGTTACAGGAGGACATTTACAGGATCAAAGAGAGAACACAGCAGGTAATCTCTCTCTGTCAACATGTACAAGTCTGGGACAGTAATGGTGCAGGACATCCTCATGCAGTTACAGGAGGACTTTTACAGGATCAAAGAGAGAACACAGCAGGTAATATCTCTCTGTCAACATGTACAAGTCTAGGACAGTAATGGTGCAGGGCCTCCTCATGCAGTTACAGGAGGACTTTTACAGGATCAAAGAGAGAACACAGCAGGTAATCTCTCTCTGTCAACATGTACAAGTCTATGACAGTAATGGTGCAGGGCCTCCTCATGCAGTTACAGCAGGACTTTTACACGATCAAAGAGAGAACACAGCAGGTAATCTCTCTCTGTCAACATGTACAAGTCTGGGACAGTAATGGTGCAGGGCCTCCTCATGCTGTTCCAGCAGGACTTTTACAGGATCAAAGAGAGAACACAGCAGGTAATCTCTCTCTGTCAACATGTACAAGTCTGGGACAGTAATGGTGCAGGGCCTCCTCATGCAGTTCCAGGAGGACTTTCACAGGATCAATGTGAGAACACAGCAGGTAATCTCTCTCTGTCAACATGTACAAGTCTGGGACAGTAATGGTGCAGGGCCTCCTCATGCAGTTACAGCAGGACTTTTACACGATCAAAGAGAGAACACAGCAGGTAATCTCTCTCTGTCAACATGTACAAGTCTGGGACAGTAATGGTGCAGGGCATCCTCATGCAGTTACAGGAGGACTTTTACAGGATCAAAGAGAGAACACAGCAGGTAATCTCTCTCTGTCAACATGTACAAGTCTGGGAAAGTAATGGTGCAGGGCATCCTCATGCAGTTACAGGAGGACTTTTACAGGATCAAAGAGAGAACACAGCAGGTAATCTCTCTGTCAACATGTACAAGTCTGGGACAGTAATGGTGCAGGGCCTCCTCATGCAGTTACAGCAGGACTTTTACAGGATCAAAGAGAGAACACAGCAGGTAATCTCTCTCTGTCAACATGTACAAGTCTGGGACAGTAATGGTGCAGGGCCTCCTCATGCTGTTACAGCAGGACTTTTACAGGATCAATGAGAGAACACAGCAGGTAATCTCTCTCTGTCAACATGTACAAGTCTGGGACAGTAATGGTGCAGGGCATCCTCATGCTGTTACAGGAGGACTTTTACAGGATCAAAGAGAGAACACAGCAGGTAATCTCTCTCTGTCAACATGTACAAGTCTGGGACAGTAATGGTGAAGGACATCCTCATGCAGTTACAGGAGGACTTTTACAGGATCAAAGAGAGAACACAGCAGGTAATCTCTCTCTGTCAACATGTACAAGTCTGGGACAGTAATGGTGCAGGGCCTCCTCATGCAGTTACAGGAGGACATTTACAGGATCAAAGAGAGAACACAGCAGGTAATCTCTCTCTGTCAACATGTACAAGTCTGGGACAGTAATGGTGCAGGGCCTCCTCATGCAGTTACAGCAGGACTTTTACAGGATCAAAGAGAGAACACAGCAGGTTATCTCTCTCTGTCAACATGTACAAGTCTGGGACAGTAATGGTGCAGGACATCCTCATGCAGTTACAGGAGGACATTTACAGGATCAAAGAGAGAACACAGCAGGTAATCTCTCTCTGTCAACATGTACAAGTCTGGGACAGTAATGGTGCAGGACATCCTCATGCAGTTACAGGAGGACTTTTACAGGATCAAAGAGAGAACACAGCAGGTAATATCTCTCTGTCAACATGTACAAGTCTAGGACAGTAATGGTGCAGGGCCTCCTCATGCAGTTACAGGAGGACTTTTACAGGATCAAAGAGAGAACACAGCAGGTAATCTCTCTCTGTCAACATGTACAAGTCTATGACAGTAATGGTGCAGGGCCTCCTCATGCAGTTACAGCAGGACTTTTACACGATCAAAGAGAGAACACAGCAGGTAATCTCTCTCTGTCAACATGTACAAGTCTGGGACAGTAATGGTGCAGGGCCTCCTCATGCTGTTCCAGCAGGACTTTTACAGGATCAAAGAGAGAACACAGCAGGTAATCTCTCTCTGTCAACATGTACAAGTCTGGGACAGTAATGGTGCAGGGCCTCCTCATGCAGTTCCAGGAGGACTTTCACAGGATCAATGTGAGAACACAGCAGGTAATCTCTCTCTGTCAACATGTACAAGTCTGGGACAGTAATGGTGCAGGGCCTACTCATGCAGTTACAGGAGGACTTTTACAGGATCAAAGAGAGAACACAGCAGGTAATCTCTCTCTGTCAACATGTACAAGTCTGGGACAGTAATGGTGCAGGGCCTCCTCATGCTGTTACAGCAGGACTTTTACAGGATCAAAGAGAGAACACAGCAGGTAATATCTCTCTGTCAACATGTACAAGTCAAGACAGTAATGGTGCAGGGCCTCCTCATGCTGTTACAGCAGAACTTTTACAGGATCAAAGAGAGAACACAGCAGGTAATCTCTCTCTGTCAACATGTACAAGTCTGGGACAGTAATGGTGCAGGGCCTCCTCATGCAGTTACAGGAGGACTTTTACAGGATCAATGTGAGAACACAGCAGGTAATCTCTCTCTGTCAACATGTACAAGTCTGGGACAGTAATGGTGCAGGGCCTACTCATGCAGTTACAGGAGGACTTTTACAGGATCAAAGAGAGAACACAGCAGGTAATCTCTCTCTGTCAATGTGTACAAGTCTGGGACAGTAATGGTGCAGGGCTTCCTCATGCAGTTACAGGAGGACTTTTACAGGATCAAAGAGAGAACAAAGCAGGTAATTTCTCTCTGTCAACATGTACAAGTCTGGGACAGTACTGTTGCAGGGCCTCCTCATGCAGTTCCAGCAGGACTTTTACAGGATCAAAGAGAGAATACAGCAGGTAATCTCTCTCTGTCAACATGTACAAGTCTGGGACAGTAATGGTGCAGGACCTCCGTATGCAGTTCCAGCAGGACTTTTACAGGATCAAAGAGAGAACACAGCAGGTAATCTCTCTCTGTCAACATGTACAAGTCTGGGACAGTAATGGTGCAGGGCCTCCGTATGCAGTTCCAGCAGGACTTTTACAGGATCAAAGAGAGAACACAGCAGGTAATCTCTCTCTGTCAACATGTACAAGTCTGGGACAGTAATGGTGCAGGGCCTCCTCATGCAGTTACAGGAGGACTTTTACAGGATCAAAGAGAGAACACAGCAGGTAATCTCTCTCTGTCAACATGTACAAGTCTGGGACAGTAATGGTGCAGGGCCTCCTCATGCAGTTACAGCAGGACTTTTACACGATCAAAGAGAGAACACAGCAGGTAATCTCTCTCTGTCAACATGTACAAGTCTGGGACAGTAATGGTGCAGGGCATCCTCATGCAGTTACAGGAGGACTTTTACAGGATCAAAGAGAGAACACAGCAGGTAATCTCTCTCTGTCAACATGTACAAGTCTGGGAAAGTAATGGTGCAGGGCATCCTCATGCAGTTACAGGAGGACTTTTACAGGATCAAAGAGAGAACACAGCAGGTAATCTCTCTGTCAACATGTACAAGTCTGGGACAGTAATGGTGCAGGGCCTCCTCATGCAGTTACAGCAGGACTTTTACAGGATCAAAGAGAGAACACAGCAGGTAATCTCTCTCTGTCAACATGTACAAGTCTGGGACAGTAATGGTGCAGGGCCTCCTCATGCTGTTACAGCAGGACTTTTACAGGATCAATGAGAGAACACAGCAGGTAATCTCTCTCTGTCAACATGTACAAGTCTGGGACAGTAATGGTGCAGGGCCTCCTCATGCTGTTACAGGAGGATTTTTACAGGATCAAAGAGAGAACACAGCAGGTAATCTCTCTCTGTCAACATGTACAAGTCTGGGACAGTAATGGTGCAGGGCGTCCTCATGCTGTTCCAGCAGGACTTTTACAGGATCAAAGAGAGAACACAGCAGGTAATCTCTCTCTGTCAACATGTACAAGTCTGGGACAGTAATGGTGCAGGACATCCTCATGCAGTTACAGGAGGACATTTACAGGATCAAGGAGAGAACACAGCAGGTAATCTCTCTCTGTCAACATGTACAAGTCTGGGACAGTAATGGTGCAGGACATCCTCATGCAGTTACAGGAGGACTTTTACAGGATCAAAGAGAGAACACAGCAGGTAATATCTCTCTGTCAACATGTACAAGTCTAGGACAGTAATGGTGCAGGGCCTCCTCATGCAGTTACAGGAGGACTTTTACAGGATCAAAGAGAGAACACAGCATGCAATCTCTCTCTGTCAACATGTACAAGTCTAGGACAGTAATGGTGCAGGGCCTCCTCATGCAGTTACAGGAGGACTTTTACAGGATCAAAGAGAGAACACAGCAGGTAATATCTCTCTGTCAACATGTACAAGTCTGGGACAGTAATGGTGCAGGGCCTCCTCATGCTGTTACAGCAGGACTTTTACAGGATCAAAGAGAGAACACAGCAGGTAATCTCTCTCTGTCAACATGTACAAGTCTGGGACAGTAATGGTGCAGGGCCTCCTCATGCAGTTCCAGCAGGACTTTTAAAAGGATCAAAGAGAGAACACAGCAGGTAATCTCTCTCTGTCAACATGTACAAGTCTGGGACAGTAATGGTGCAGGGCCTCCTCATGCAGTTACAGGAGGACTTTTACAGGATCAAAGAGAGAACACAGCAGGTAATCTCTCTCTGTCAACATGTACAAGTCTGGGACAGTAATGGTGCAGGGCCTCCTCATGCAGTTACAGGAGGACTTTTACAGGATCAAAGAGAGAACACAGCAGGTAATCTCTCTCTGCCAACATGTACAAGTCTGGGACAGTAATGGTGCAGGGCCTCCTCATGCAGTTCCAGCAGGACTTTTAAAAGGATCAAAGAGAGAACACAGCAGGTAATCTCTCTCTGTCAACATGTACAAGTCTGGGACAGTAATGGTGCAGGACATCCTCATGCAGTTACAGGAGGACTTTTACAGGATCAAAGAGAGAACACAGCAGGTAATCTCTCTCTGTCAACATGTACACGTCTGGGACAGTAATGGTGCAGGGCCTCCTCATGCAGTTACAGGAGGACTTTTACAGGATCAAAGAGAGAACACAGCAGGTAATCTCTCTCTGTCAACATGTACAAGTCTGGGAGAGTAATGGTGCAGGGCCTCCTCATGCAGTTACAGGAGGACTTTTACAGGATCAAAGAGAGAACACAGCAGGTAATATCTCTCTGTCAACATGTACAAGTCTGGGACAGTAATGGTGCAGGGCCTCCTCATACAGTTCCAGCAGGACTTTTACAGGATCAAAGAGAGAACACAGCAGGTAATCTCTCTCTGTCAACATGTACAAGTCTGGGACAGTAATGGTGCAGGACATCCTCATGCAGTTACAGGAGGACTTTTACAGGATCAAAGAGAGAACACAGCAGGTAATCTCTCTCTGTCAACATGTACAAGTCTGGGACAGTAATGGTGCAGGACATCCTCATGCAGTTACAGGAGGACTTTTACAGGATCAAAGAGAGAACACAGCAGGTAATATCTCTCTGTCAACATGTACAAGTCTAGGACAGTAATGGTGCAGGGCCTCCTCATGCAGTTACAGGAGGACTTTTACAGGATCAAAGAGAGAACACAGCAGGTAATCTCTCTCTGTCAACATGTACAAGTCTAGGACAGTAATGGTGCAGGGCCTCCTCATGCAGTTACAGGAGGACTTTTACAGGATCAAAGAGAGAACACAGCAGGTAATCTCTCTCTGTCAACATGTACAAGTCTGGGAGAGTAATGGTGCAGGGCCTCCTCATGCTGTTACAGCAGGACTTTTACAGGATCAAAGAGAGAACACAGCAGGTAATATCTCTCTGTCAACATGTACAAGTCTGGGACAGTAATGGTGCAGGGCCTCCTCATGCAGTTACAGGAGGACTATTACAGGATCAAAGAGAGAACACAGCAGGTAATCTCTCTCTGTCAACCTGTACAAGTCTGGGACAGTAATGGTGCAGGGCCTCCTCATGCTGTTACAGGAGGACTTTTACAGGATCAAAGAGAGAACACAGCAGGTAATCTCTCTCTGTCAACATGTACAAGTCTGGGACAGTAATGGTGCAGGGCCTCCTCATGCTGTTACAGCAGGACTTTTACAGGATCAACGAGAGAACACAGCAGGTAATCTCTCTCTGTCAACATGTACACGTCTGGGACAGTAATGGTGCAGGGCCTCCTCATGCAGTTACAGGAGGACTTTTACAGGATCAAAGAGAGAACACAGCAGGTAATCTCTCTCTGTCAACATGTACAAGTCTGGGAGAGTAATGGTGCAGGGCCTCCTCATGCTGTTACAGCAGGACTTTTACAGGATCAAAGAGAGAACACAGCAGGTAATATCTCTCTGTCAACATGTACAAGTCTGGGACAGTAATGGTGCAGGGCCTCCTCATGCAGTTACAGGAGGACTTTTACAGGATCAAAGAGAGAACACAGCAGGTAATCTCTCTCTGTCAACATGTACAAGTCTGGGACAGTAATGGCGCAGGGCGTCCTCATGCTGTTCCAGCAGGACTTTTACAGGATCAAAGAGAGAACACAGCAGGTAATCTCTCTCTGTCAACATGTACAAGTCTGGGACAGTAATGGTGCAGGGCCTACTCATGCAGTTACAGGAGGACTTTTACAGGATCAAAGAGAGAACACAGCAGGTAATCTCTCTCTGCCAACATGTACAAGTCTGGGACAGTAATGGTGCAGGGCCTCCTCATGCAGTTCCAGCAGGACTTTTAAAAGGATCAAAGAGAGAACACAGCAGGTAATCTCTCTCTGTCAACATGTACAAGTCTGGGACAGTAATGGTGCAGGACATCCTCATGCAGTTACAGGAGGACTTTTACAGGATCAAAGAGAGAACACAGCAGGTAATCTCTCTCTGTCAACATGTACAAGTCTGGGACAGTAATGGTGCAGGGCCTCCTCATGCTGTTACAGCAGGACTTTTACAGGATCAAAGAGAGAACACAGCAGGTAATCTCTCTCTGTCAACATGTACAAGTCTAGGACAGTAATGGTGCAGGGCCTCCTCATGCAGTTACAGGAGGACTTTTACAGGATCAAAGAGAGAACACAGCAGGTAATCTCTCTCTGTCAACATGTACAAGTCTGGGACAGTAATGGTGCAGGGCCTCCTCATGCTGTTACAGCAGGACTTTTACAGGATCAAAGAGAGAACACAGCAGGTAATCTCTCTCTGTCAACATGTACACGTCTGGGACAGTAATGGTGCAGGGCCTCCTCATGCAGTTACAGGAGGACTTTTACAGGATCAAAGAGAGAACACAGCAGGTAATCTCTCTCTGTCAACATGTACAAGTCTGGGAGAGTAATGGTGCAGGGCCTCCTCATGCAGTTACAGGAGGACTTTTACAGGATCAAAGAGAGAACACAGCAGGTAATATCTCTCTGTCAACATGTACAAGTCTAGATCAGTAATGGTGCAGGGCCTCCTCATGCAGTTACAGGAGGACTTTTACAGGATCAAAGAGAGAACACAGCAGGTAATCTCTCTCTGTCAACATGTACAAGTCTAGGACAGTAATGGTGCAGGGCCTCCTCATGCAGTTACAGGAGGACTTTTACAGGATCAAAGAGAGAACACAGCAGGTAATCTCTCTCTGTCAACATGTACAAGTCTGGGAGAGTAATGGTGCAGGGCCTCCTCATGCTGTTACAGCAGGACTTTTACAGGATCAAAGAGAGAACACAGCAGGTAATATCTCTCTGTCAACATGTACAAGTCTGGGACAGTAATGGTGCAGGGCCTCCTCATGCAGTTACAGGAGGACTATTACAGGATCAAAGAGAGAACACAGCAGGTAATCTCTCTCTGTCAACCTGTACAAGTCTGGGACAGTAATGGTGCAGGGCCTCCTCATGCTGTTACAGGAGGACTTTTACAGGATCAAAGAGAGAACACAGCAGGTAATCTCTCTCTGTCAACATGTACAAGTCTGGGACAGTAATGGTGCAGGGCCTCCTCATGCTGTTACAGCAGGACTTTTACAGGATCAACGAGAGAACACAGCAGGTAATCTCTCTCTGTCAACATGTACACGTCTGGGACAGTAATGGTGCAGGGCCTCCTCATGCAGTTACAGGAGGACTTTTACAGGATCAAAGAGAGAACACAGCAGGTAATCTCTCTCTGTCAACATGTACAAGTCTGGGAGAGTAATGGTGCAGGGCCTCCTCATGCTGTTACAGCAGGACTTTTACAGGATCAAAGAGAGAACACAGCAGGTAATATCTCTCTGTCAACATGTACAAGTCTGGGACAGTAATGGTGCAGGGCCTCCTCATGCAGTTACAGGAGGACTTTTACAGGATCAAAGAGAGAACACAGCAGGTAATCTCTCTCTGTCAACATGTACAAGTCTGGGACAGTAATGGTGCAGGGCCTCCTCATGCTGTTACAGGAGGACTTTTACAGGATCAAAGAGAGAACACAGCAGGTAATCTCTCTCTGTCAACATGTACAAGTCTGGGACAGTAATGGTGCAGGGCATCCTCATGCAGTTACAGGAGGACTTTTACAGGATCAAAGAGAGAACACAGCAGGTAATCTCTCTCTGCCAACATGTACAAGTCTGGGACAGTAATGGTGCAGGGCTTCCTCATGCAGTTACAGGAGGACTTTTACAGGATCAAAGAGAGAACACAGCAGGTAATATCTCTCTGTCAACATGTACAAGTCTGGGACAGTAATGGTGCAGGGCCTCCTCATGCAGTTCCAGCAGGACTTTTACAGGATCAAAGAGAGAACACAGCAGGTAATCTCTCTCTGTCAACATGTACAAGTCTGGGACAGTAATGGTGCAGGGCCTCCTCATGCAGTTACAGAAGGACTATTACAGGATCAAAGAGAGAACACAGCAGGTAATATCTCTCTGTCAACATGTACAAGTCTGGGACAGTAATGGTGCAGGGCCTCCTCATGCAGTTACAGGAGGACTTTTACAGGATCAAAGAGAGAACACAGCAGGTAATCTCTCTCTGTCAACCTGTACAAGTCTGGGACAGTAATGGTGCAGGGCCTCCTCATGCAGTTACAGGAGGACTTTTACAGGATCAAAGAGAGAACACAGCAGGTAATCTCTCTCTGTCAACATGTACAAGTCTGGGAGAGTAATGGTGCAGGGCCTCCTCATGTTGTTACAGCAGGACTTTTACAGGATCAAAGAGAGAACACAGCAGGTAATCTCTCTCTGTCAACATGTACAAGTCTGGGACAGTAATGGTGCAGGGCCTCCTCATGCTGTTACAGGAGGACTTTTACAGGATCAAAGAGAGAACACAGCAGGTAATCTCTCTCTGTCAACATGTACAAGTCTGGGACAGTAATGGTGCAGGACATCCTCATGCAGTTACAGGAGGACTTTTACAGGATCAAAGAGAGAACACAGCAGGTAATCTCTCTATGTCAACATGTAAAAGTCTGGGACAGTAATAGTGCAGGGCCTCCTCATGCAGTTACAGGAGGACTTTTACAGGATCAAAGAGAGAACACAGCAGGTAATATCTCTCTGTCAACATGTACAAGTCTGGGACAGTAATGGTGCAGGGCGTCCTCATGCTGTTCCAGCAGGACTTTTACAGGATCAAAGAGAGAACACAGCAGGTAATCTCTCTCTGCCAACATGTACAAGTCTGGGACAGTAATGGTGCAGGGCATCCTCATGCCGTTACAGGAGGACTTTTACAGGATCAAAGAGAGAACACAGCAGGTAATCTCTCTCTGTCAACATGTACAAGTCTGGGAGAGTAATGGTGCAGGGCCTCCTCATGCAGTTACAGGAGGACTTTTACAGGATCAAAGAGAGAACACAGCAGGTAATCTCTCTCTGCCAACATGTACAAGTCTGGGACAGTAATGGTGCAGGGCATCCTCATGCAGTTACAGGAGGACTTTTACAGGATCAAAGAGAGAACACAGCAGGTAATCTCTCTCTGTCAACATGTACAAGTCTGGGAGAGTAATGGTGCAGGGCCTCCTCATACAGTTCCAGGAGGACATTTACAGGATCAAAGAGAGAACACAGCAGGTAATCTCTCTCTGTCAACATGTACAAGTCTGGGACAGTAATGGTGCAGGACATCCTCATGCAGTTACAGGAGGACATTTACAGGATCAAAGAGAGAACACAGCAGGTAATCTCTCTCTGTCAACATGTACAAGTCTGGGACAGTAATGGTGCAGGACATCCTCATGCAGTTACAGGAGGACTTTTACAGGATCAAAGAGAGAACACAGCAGGTAATATCTCTCTGTCAACATGTACAAGTCTGGGACAGTAATGGTGCAGGGCCTCCTCATGCTGTTACAGCAGGACTTTTACAGGATCAACGAGAGAACACAGCAGGTAATCTCTATCTGTCAACATGTACACGTCTGGGACAGTAATGGTGCAGGGCCTCCTCATGCAGTTACAGGAGGACTTTTACAGGATCAAAGAGAGAACACAGCAGGTAATCTCTCTCTGTCAACATGTACAAGTCTGGGAGAGTAATGGTGCAGGGCCTCCTCATGCTGTTACAGCAGGACTTTTACAGGATCAAAGAGAGAACACAGCAGGTAATCTCTCTCTGTCAACATGTACAAGTCTGGGACAGTAATGGTGCAGGGCCTCCTCATGCTGTTACAGCAGGACTTTTACAGGATCAAAGAGAGAACACAGCAGGTAATCTCTCTCTGTCAACATGTACAAGTCTGGGACAGTAATGGTGCAGGACATCCTCATGCAGTTACAGGAGGACTTTTACAGGATCAAAGAGAGAACACAGCAGGTAATCTCTCTCTGCCAACATGTACAAGTCTGGGACAGTAATGGTGCAGGGCATCCTCATGCAGTTACAGGAGGACTTTTACAGGATCAAAGAGAGAACACAGCAGGTAATATCTCTCTGTCAACATGTACAAGTCTGGGACAGTAATGGTGCAGGGCCTCCTCATGCAGTTCCAGCAGGACTTTTACAGGATCAAAGAGAGAACACAGCAGGTAATATCTCTCTGTCAACATGTACAAGTCTGGGACAGTAATGGTGCAGGGCCTCCTCATGCAGTTACAGGAGGACTATTACAGGATCAAAGAGAGAACACAGCAGGTAATATCTCTCTGTCAACATGTACAAGTCTGGGACAGTAATGGTGCAGGGCCTCCTCATGCAGTTACAGGAGGACTTTTACAGGATCAAAGAGAGAACACAGCAGGTAATCTCTCTCTGTCAACCTGTACAAGTCTGGGACAGTAATGGTGCAGGGCCTCCTCATGCAGTTACAGGAGGACTTTTACAGGATCAAAGAGAGAACACAGCAGGTAATATCTCTCTGTCAACATGTACAAGTCTGGGACAGTAATGGTGCAGGGCGTCCTCATGCTGTTCCAGCAGGACTTTTACAGGATCAAAGAGAGAACACAGCAGGTAATCTCTCTCTGTCAACATGTACAAGTCTGGGACAGTACTGTTGCAGGGCCTCCTCATGCAGTTACAGGAGGACTTTTACAGGATCAAAGAGAGAACACAGCAGGTCATCTCTCTGTCAACATGTACAAGTCTGGGACAGTAATGGTGCAGGGCCTCCTCATGCTGTTACAGGAGGACTTTTACAGGATCAAAGAGAGAACACAGCAGGTAATCTCTCTCTGTCAACGTGTACAAGTCTGGGACAGTAATGGTGCAGGGCCTCCTCATGCAGTTACAGGAGGACTTTTACAGGATCAAAGAGAGAACACAGCAGGTAATCTCTCTCTGTCAACATGTACAAGTCTGGGACAGTAATGGTGCAGGGCCTCCTCATGCTGTTACAGCAGGACTTTTACAGGATCAAAGAGAGAATACAGGAGGTAATCTCTCTCTGTCAACATGTACAATCTGGGACAGTAATGGTGCAGGGCCTCCTCATGCTGTTACAGCAGGACTTTTACAGGATCAAAGAGAGAACACAGCAGGTAATCTCTCTCTGTCAACATGTACAAGTCTAGGACAGTAATGGTGCAGGGCGTCCTCATGCAGTTACAGGAGGACTTGTACAGGATCAAACAGAGAACACAGCAGGTAATCTCTCTCTGTCAACATGTACAAGTCTGGGACAGTAATGGTGCAGGGCCTCCTCATGCAGTTACAGGAGGACTTGTACAGGATCAAAGAGAGAACACAGCAGGTAATATCTCCCTGTCAACATGTACAAGTCTGGGA
The DNA here is from genome assembly GCF_029448725.1 of Salvelinus fontinalis. Lineage (NCBI taxonomy): Eukaryota > Metazoa > Chordata > Actinopteri > Salmoniformes > Salmonidae > Salvelinus > Salvelinus fontinalis. Next base: position 198,695 of record NW_026600539.1, read on the forward strand.
GAGTAATGGTGCAGGGCCTCCTCATGCAGTTACAGGAGGACTTTTACAGGATCAAAGAGAGAACACAGCAGGTAATATCTCTCTGTCAACATGTACAAGTCTGGGACAGTAATGGTGCAGGGCCTCCTCATGCAGTTACAGGAGGACTTTTACAGGATCAAAGAGAGAACACAGCAGGTAATCTCTCTCTGTCAACCTGTACAAGTCTGGGACAGTAATGGTGCAGGGCCTCCTCATGCTGTTACAGCAGGACTTTTACAGGATCAAAGAGAGAACACAGCAGGTAATCTCTCTCTGTCAACATGTACAAGTCTGGGACAGTAATGGTGCAGGGCCTCCTCATGCAGTTACAGGAGGACTATTACAGGATCAAAGAGAGAACACAGCAGGTAATATCTCTCTGTCAACATGTACAAGTCTGGGACAGTAATGGTGCAGGGCCTCCTCATGCAGTTACAGGAGGACTTTTACAGGATCAAAGAGAGAACACAGCAGGTAATCTCTCTCTGTCAACCTGTACAAGTCTGGGACAGTAATGGTGCAGGGCCTCCTCATGCAGTTACAGGAGGACTTTTACAGGATCAAAGTGAGAACACAGCAGGTAATATCTCTCTGTCAACATGTACAAGTCTGGGACAGTAATGGTGCAGGGCGTCCTCATGCTGTTCCAGCAGGACTTTTACAGGATCAAAGAGAGAACACAGCAGGTAATCTCTCTCTGTCAACATGTACAAGTCTGGGACAGTAATGGTGCAGGGCCTCCTCATGCTGTTACAGGAGGATTTTTACAGGATCAAAGAGAGAACACAGCAGGTAATATCTCTCTGTCAACATGTACAAGTCTGGGACAGTAATGGTGCAGGGCCTCCTCATGCTGTTACAGGAGGACTTGTACACGATCAAAGAGAGAACACAGCAGGTAATCTCTCTCTGTCAACATGTACAAGTCTAGGACAGTAATGGTGCAGGGCCTCCTCATGCAGTTCCAGCAGGACTTTTACAGGATCAAAGAGAGAACACAGCAGGTAATCTCTCTCTGTCAACAAGTACAAGTCTGGGACAGTAATGGTGCAGGGCCTCCTCATGTAGTTACAGGAGGACTTTTACAGGATCAAAGAGAGAACACAGCAGGTAATATCTCTCTCTGTCAACATGTACAAGTCTAGGACAGTAATGGTGCAGGACGTCCTCATGCTGTTCCAGCAGGACTTTTACAGGATCAAAGAGAGAACACAGCAGGTAATCTCTCTCTGTCAACATGTACAAGTCTAGGACAGTAATGGTGCAGGACGTCCTCATGCAGTTACAGCAGGACTTTTACAGGATCAAAGAGACGACTCCTAACCTGAGTCAGTCTGATCACACCTCTTCCAACTGTCTGCAGGCAAGGATAGTCGTCCCCCCCCCCCCCCCGGCACTGAAAACACCCACAGGTCCCACAACTGCACCGCTCCTCCATCATTGAGAGGGATAAATTCACAGAGCTGGAGAGGGACATGGTGGAGCTCAGAGAGCTAGTCCACACAATCCAGACCGAACAAACCCACAAAACAGACCAGCGTAACAACACCCCCCCCCCCCCCCCAACAAGACCCAGAGGACTGAAGGTGGAGATGGACGGCTGTCAGAGAGAACTGTGGCTGCACTCCTGACTGAGATGAGACAACTTAGGGAGGAGAGAGAGGAACACATGGTACAGCTAACAGCAGTGAAGGAGGAGGGGGAGGAACACATGGAACAGCTAACAGTAGTGAAGGAGGAGAGAGGAACACATGGTACAGCTAACAGCAGTGAAGGAGGAGAGAGAGGAACACATGGAACAGCTAACAGCAGTGAAGGAGGAGAGAGAGGAACACATGGAACAGCTTACAGCAGTGAAGGAGGAGAGAGAGGAACACATGGTACAGCTAACAGCAGTGAAGGAGGAGGGGGAGGAACACATTGAACAGCTAACAGCAGTGAAGGAGGAGAGAGAGGAACACATGGAACAGCTAACAGCAGTGAAGGAGGAGAGAGAGGAACACATGGTACAGCTAACAGCAGTGAAGGAGGAGAGAGAGGAACACATGGTACAGCTAACAGCAGTGAAGGAGGAGGGGGAGGAACACATGGAACAGCTAACAGTAGTGAAGGAGGAGAGAGGAACACATGGTACAGCTAACAGCAGTGAAGGAGGAGAGAGAGGAACACATGGAACAGCTAACAGCAGTGAAGGAGGAGAGAGAGGAACACATGGAACAGCTTACAGCAGTGAAGGAGGAGAGAGAGGAACACATGGTACAGCTAACAGCAGTGAAGGAGGAGGGGGAGGAACACATTGAACAGCTAACAGCAGTGAAGGAGGAGAGAGAGGAACACATGGAACAGCTAACAGCAGTGAAGGAGGAGAGAGAGGAACACATGGTACAGCTAACAGCAGTGAAGGAGGAGGGGGAGGAACACATTGAACAGCTAACAGCAGTGAAGTAGGAGAGAGAGGAACACATTGAACAGCTAACAGTAGTGAAGGAGGAGAGAGGAACACATGGAACAGCTAACAGTAGTGAAGGAGGAGAGAAAGGAACACATGGAACAGCTAACAGTAGTGAAGGAGGAGAGAGAGGAACACATGGAACAGCTAACAGTAGTGAAGGAGGAGAGAGGAACACATTGAACAGCTAACAGTAGTGAAGGAGGAGAGAGGAACACATGGTACAGCTAACAGCAGTGAAGGAGGAGAGAGAGGAACACATGGTACAGCTAACAGCAGTGAAGGAGGAGGGGGAGGAACACATTTAACAGCTAACAGTAGTGAAGGAGGAGAGAGGAACACATGGAACAGCTAACAGTAGTGAAGGAGGAGAGAAAGGAACACATGGAACAGCTAACAGCAGTGAAGGAGGAGAGAAAGGAACACATGGAACAGCTAACAGTAGTGAAGGAGGAGAGAAAGGAACACATGGAACAGCTAACAGCAGTGAAGGAGGAGAGAGAGGAACACATGGAACAGCTAACAGCAGTGAAGGAGGAGAGAGAGGAACACATGGTACAGCTAACAGCAGTGAAGGAGGAGGGGGAGGAACACATGGAACAGCTAACAGTAGTGAAGGAGGAGAGAGGAACACATGGTACAGCTAACAGCAGTGAAGGAGGAGAGACAGGAACACATGGTACAGCTAACAGCAGTGAAGGAGGAGGGGGAGGAACACATTGAACAGCTAACAGTAGTGAAGGAGGAGAGAGGAACACATTGAACAGCTAACAGTAGTGAAGGAGGAGAGAGGAACACATGGAACAGCTAACAGCAGTGAAGGAGGAGAGAGAGGAACACATGGAACAGCTAACAGCAGTGAAGGAGGAGAAAGGAACACATGGTACAGCTAACAGCAGTGAAGGAGGAGAGAGAGGAATACATGGAACAGCTAACAGCAGTGAAGGAGGAGGGGGAGGAACACATTGCACAGCTAACTGTAGTGAAGGAGGAGAGAGGAACACATGGTACAGCTAACAGCAGTGAAGGAGGAGAGAGAGGAACACATGGCACAGCTAACAGCAGTGAAGGAGGAGAGAGAGGAACACATGGTACAGCTAACAGCAGTGAAGGAGGAGGGGGAGGAACACATTGGACAGCTAACAGTAGTGAAGGAGGAGAGAGGAACACATGGAACAGCTAACAGCAGTGAAGGAGGAGAGAGAGGAACACATGGAACAGCTAACAGCAGTGAAGGAGGAGGGGGAGGAACACATTGAACAGCTAACAGTAGTGAAGGAGGAGAGAGGAACACATGGAACAGCTAACAGCAGTGAAGGAGGAGAGAGAGGAACACATGGAACAGCTAACAGCAGTGAAGGAGGAGAGAGAGAGGAAAACATTGAACAGCTAACAGTAGTGAAGGAGGAGAGAGGAACACATGGTACAGCTAACAGCAGTGAAGGAGGAGAGAGAAACACATGGAACAGCTAACAGCAGTGAAGGAGGAGGGAGAGGAACACATTGAACAGCTAACAGCAGTGAAGGAGGAGAGAGGGGAACACATGGAACAGCTAACAGCAGTGAAGGAGGAGAGAGAGAGGAACACATTGAACAGCTAACAGTAGTGAAGGAGGACAGAGAGGAACACATGGTACAGCTAACAGCAGTGATGGAGGAGAGAGAGGAACACATGGTACAGCTAACAGCAGTGAAGGAGGACAGAGAGGAACACATGGTACAGCTAACAGCAGTGAAGGAGGGAGAGGAACACATTGAACAGCTAACAGCAGTGAAGGAGGAGGGAGAGGAACACATTGAACAGCTAACAGCAGTGAAGGAGGAGGGAGAGGAACACATTGAACAGCTAACAGTAGTGAAGGAGGAGAGAGGAACACATTGAACAGCTAACAGTAGTGAAGGAGGAGAGAGGAACACATGGAACAGCTAACAGCAGTGAAGGAGGAGAGAGAGGAACACATGGAACAGCTAACAGCAGTGAAGGAGGAGAAAGGAACACATGGTACAGCTAACAGCAGTGAAGGAGGAGAGAGAGGAATACATGGAACAGCTAACAGCAGTGAAGGAGGAGGGGGAGGAACACATTGCACAGCTAACTGTAGTGAAGGAGGAGAGAGGAACACATGGTACAGCTAACAGCAGTGAAGGAGGAGAGAGAGGAACACATGGCACAGCTAATAGCAGTGAAGGAGGAGAGAGAGGAACACATGGTACAGCTAACAGCAGTGAAGGAGGAGGGGGAGGAACACATTGGACAGCTAACAGTAGTGAAGGAGGAGAGAGGAACACATGGAACAGCTAACAGCAGTGAAGGAGGAGAGAGAGGAACACATGGAACAGCTAACAGCAGTGAAGGAGGAGGGGGAGGAACACATTGAACAGCTAACAGTAGTGAAGGAGGAGAGAGGAACACATGGAACAGCTAACAGCAGTGAAGGAGGAGAGAGAGGAACACATGGAACAGCTAACAGCAGTGAAGGAGGAGAGAGAGAGGAAAACATTGAACAGCTAACAGTAGTGAAGGAGGAGAGAGGAACACATGGTACAGCTAACAGCAGTGAAGGAGGAGAGAGAGAAACACATGGAACAGCTAACAGCAGTGAAGGAGGAGGGAGAGGAACACATTGAACAGCTAACAGCAGTGAAGGAGGAGAGAGGGGAACACATGGAACAGCTAACAGCAGTGAAGGAGGAGAGAGAGAGGAACACATTGAACAGCTAACAGTAGTGAAGGAGGACAGAGAGGAACACATGGTACAGCTAACAGCAGTGATGGAGGAGAGAGAGGAACACATGGTACAGCTAACAGCAGTGAAGGAGGACAGAGAGGAACACATGGTACAGCTAACAGCAGTGAAGGAGGAGGGAGAGGAACACATTGAACAGCTAACAGCAGTGAAGGAGGAGGGAGAGGAACACATTGAACAGCTAACAGCAGTGAAGGAAGAGAGAGAAAGCTGAGGTGTGATACAGAGCAGGACACTCCCCCAGAGAAGCCAGCAGAACATCCCACCTCAGACCCGGACCACAACACTACACATGCCCTGGAGCTGCTGTCAGAGGACAAACACTAGACATGTCCTGGAGCTGCTGTCAGAGGACAAACACTAGACATGCCCTGGAGCTGTTGTCAGAGGACAAACACTAGGTATGCCCTGGAGCTGCTGTCAGAGGACAAACACTAGACATGTCCTGGAGCTGCTGTCAGAGGACAAACACTAGACATGTCCTGGAGCTGCTGTCAGAGGACAAACACTAGGAATGTCCTGGAGCTGTTGTCAGAGGACAAACACTAGACATGTCCTGGAGCTGCTGTCAGAGGACAAACACTAGGAATGTCCTGGAGCTGTTGTCAGAGGACAAACACTAGGAATGTCCTGGAGCTGCTGTCAGAGGACAAACACTAGACATGTCCTGGAGCTGCTGTCAGAGGACAAACACTAGGAATGTCCTGGAGCTGCTGTCAGAGGACAAACACTAGACATGTCCTGGAGCTGCTGTCAGAGGACAAACACTAGACATGTCCTGGAGCTGCTGTCAGAGGACAAACACTAGACATGTCCTGGAGCTGTTGTCAGAGGACAAACACTAGACATGTCCTGGAGCTGTTGTCAGAGGACAAACACTAGACATGTCCTGGAGCTGTTGTCAGAGGACAAACACTAGACATGTCCTGGAGCTGTTGTCAGAGGACAAACACTAGACATGTCCCCACACCAAGAGGACCTACACCCAGAACAGAGCATCAACAGCCACACCCCCCATGCTCAACATGACAGCAGGTCATACACCCAGGCCGTGAGCAGAACAACAGGCCCAACCTCCACTAATGCAACCCCCCCCCCCCCCATGCCCCATCCTGCAACTTAAGAGGTATGTATCAGATGCTCAACATGCTCTGCTCACACTTACACAGACCCACAAAGAATAAACTCCCATATCTACTGGGTGAAATACCAGTGGGCCATCACAGTAGCATCGTTTGTGACCTGTTGCAACAAGAAAAGGGCAACCAGTGAAGAACAAACAACATTGTAAATACAACCCATATTTATATTTCTTTTCCCTTTAACTATTTGTACATTGTTACAACACTGTATATAGACATATGACATTTGAAATGATATATATATATATATATATATATATATAGAGAGAGAGAGAGAGGGAGAGAGAGGGAGAGAGAGAGAGACAGATAGAGAGAGACAGATAGAGAGAGACAGATAGAGAGAGACAGATAGAGAGAGACAGATAGAGAGAGACAGAGAGAGAGAGACAGAGAGAGAGAGACAGAGAGAGAGAGACAGAGAGAGAGAGACAGAGAGACAGAGAGAGAGAGACAGAGAGAGAGACAGAGACAGAGACAGAGACAGAGAGAGAGAGACAGAGAGAGAGAGAGAGAGAGAGAGAGAGAGAGAGAGAGGAGAGAGAGAGAGAGAGAGAGAGAGAGTGGGGGTCAGAGAAAGAGACACAGAGAGAGAGAGCGAGAGAGAGAGAGAGAGATGAGAGAGAGGGATGAGCGTG
>NW_026600540.1:0-75000 GCF_029448725.1 Salvelinus fontinalis
CTACTAATCTCACTGTAACCCCCCTCCAGGTCTCTGTTCTCCTACTAATCTCACTGTAACCCTCCTCCAGGTCTCTGTTCTCCTACTAATCTCACTGTAACCCCCCTCCAGGTCTCTGTTCTCCTACTAATCTCACTGTAACCCCCCTCCAGGTCTCTGTTCTCCTACTAATCTCACTGTAACCCTCCTCCAGGTCTCTGTTCTCCTACTAATCTCACTGTAACCCCCCTCCAGGTCTCTGTTCTCCTACTAATCTCACTGTAACCCCCCTCCAGGTCTCTGTTCTCCTACTAATCTCACTGTAACCCCCTCCAGGTCTCTGTTCTCCTACTAATCTCACTGTAACCCCCCTCCAGGTCTCTGTTCTCCTACTAATCTCACTGTAACCCCCCTCCAGGTCTCTGTTCTCCTACTAATCTCACTGTAACCCTCCTCCAGGTCTCTGTTCTCCTACTAATCTCACTGTAACCCCCCTCCAGGTCTCTGTTCTCCTACTAATCTCACTGTAACCCTCCTCCAGGTCTCTGTTCTCCTACTAATCTCACTGTAACCCTCCTCCAGGTCTCTGTTCTCCTACTAATCTCACTGTAACCCTCCTCCAGGTCTCTGTTCTCCTACTAATCTCACTGTAACCCCCCTCCAGGTCTCTGTTCTCCTACTAATCTCACTGTAACCCCCCTCCAGGTCTCTGTTCTCCTACTAATCTCACTGTAACCCCCCTCCAGGTCTCTGTTCTCCTACTAATCTCACTGTAACCCCCCTCCAGGTCTCTGTTCTCCTACTAATCTCACTGTAACCCTCCTCCAGGTCTCTGTTCTCCTACTAATCTCACTGTAACCCCCCTCCAGGTCTCTGTTCTCCTACTAATCTCACTGTAACCCCCCTCCAGGTCTCTGTTCTCCTACTAATCTCACTGTAACCCCCCTCCAGGTCTCTGTTCTCCTACTAATCTCACTGTAACCCTCCTCCAGGTCTCTGTTCTCCTACTAATCTCACTGTAACCCTCCTCCAGGTCTCTGTTCTCCTACTAATCTCACTGTAACCCCCCTCCAGGTCTCTGTTCTCCTACTAATCTCACTGTAACCCCCCTCCAGGTCTCTGTTCTCCTACTAATCTCACTGTAACCCTCCTCCAGGTCTCTGTTCTCCTACTAATCTCACTGTAACCCCACACCAGGTCTCTGTTCTCCTACTAATCTCACTGTAACCCTCCTCCAGGTCTCTGTTCTCCTACTAATCTCACTGTAACCCCCCCCCCCCCCCCAGGTCTCTGTTCTCCTACTAATCTCACTGTAACCCTCCTCCAGGTCTCTGTTCTCCTACTAATCTCACTGTAACCCTCCTCCAGGTCTCTGTTCTCCTACTAATCTCACTGTAACCCCCCTCCAGGTCTCTGTTCTCCTACTAATCTCACTGTAACCCCCCTCCAGGTCTCTGTTCTCCTACTAATCTCACTGTAACCCTCCCTCCAGGTCTCTGTTCTCCTACTAATCTCACTGTAACCCCCCTCCAGGTCTCTGTTCTCCTACTAATCTCACTGTAACCCTCCTCCAGGTCTCTGTTCTCCTACTAATCTCACTGTAACCCCCCTCCAGGTCTCTGTTCTCCTACTAATCTCACTGTAACCCTCCTCCAGGTCTCTGTTCTCCTACTAATCTCACTGTAACCCCCCTCCAGGTCTCTGTTCTCCTACTAATCTCACTGTAACCCCCCTCCAGGTCTCTGTTCTCCTACTAATCTCACTGTAACCCTCCTCCAGGTCTCTGTTCTCCTACTAATCTCACTGTAACCCCCCTCCAGGTCTCTGTTCTCCTACTAATCTCACTGTAACCCCCCTCCAGGTCTCTGTTCTCCTACTAATCTCACTGTAACCCCCCTCCAGGTCTCTGTTCTCCTACTAATCTCACTGTAACCCTCCTCCAGGTCTCTGTTCTCCTACTAATCTCACTGTAACCCCCCTCCAGGTCTCTGTTCTCCTACTAATCTCACTGTAACCCTCCTCCAGGTCTCTGTTCTCCTACTAATCTCACTGTAACCCCCCTCCAGGTCTCTGTTCTCCTACTAATCTCACTGTAACCCCCCTCCAGGTCTCTGTTCTCCTACTAATCTCACTGTAACCCTCCTCCAGGTCTCTGTTCTCCTACTAATCTCACTGTAACCCCCCTCCAGGTCTCTGTTCTCCTACTAATCTCACTGTAACCCCCTCCAGGTCTCTGTTCTCCTACTAATCTCACTGTAACCCCCCTCCAGGTCTCTGTTCTCCTACTAATCTCACTGTAACCCCCCTCCAGGTCTCTGTTCTCCTACTAATCTCACTGTAACCCTCCTCCAGGTCTCTGTTCTCCTACTAATCTCACTGTAACCCCCCTCCAGGTCTCTGTTCTCCTACTAATCTCACTGTAACCCCCCTCCAGGTCTCTGTTCTCCTACTAATCTCACTGTAACCCCCCTCCAGGTCTCTGTTCTCCTACTAATCTCACTGTAACCCTCCTCCAGGTCTCTGTTCTCCTACTAATCTCACTGTAACCCCCCTCCAGGTCTCTGTTCTCCTACTAATCTCACTGTAACCCTCCTCCAGGTCTCTGTTCTCCTACTAATCTCACTGTAACCCTCCTCCAGGTCTCTGTTCTCCTACTAATCTCACTGTAACCCTCCTCCAGGTCTCTGTTCTCCTACTAATCTCACTGTAACCCCCCTCCAGGTCTCTGTTCTCCTACTAATCTCACTGTAACCCCCCTCCAGGTCTCTGTTCTCCTACTAATCTCACTGTAACCCTCCTCCAGGTCTCTGTTCTCCTACTAATCTCACTGTAACCCCCCTCCAGGTCTCTGTTCTCCTACTAATCTCACTGTAACCCTCCTCCAGGTCTCTGTTCTCCTACTAATCTCACTGTAACCCCCCTCCAGGTCTCTGTTCTCCTACTAATCTCACTGTAACCCTCCCTCCAGGTCTCTGTTCTCATACTAATCTCACTGTAACCCCCTCCAGGTCTCTGTTCTCCTACTAATCTCACTGTAACCCTCCTCCAGGTCTCTGTTCTCCTACTAATCTCACTGTAACCCCCCTCCAGGTCTCTGTTCTCCTACTAATCTCACTGTAACCCTCCTCCAGGTCTCTGTTCTCCTACTAATCTCACTGTAACCCCCCCCCCCCCCCAGGTCTCTGTTCTCCTACTAATCTCACTGCAACCCCCCTCCAGGTCTCTGTTCTCCTACTAATCTCACTGTAACCCTCCTCCAGGTCTCTGTTCTCCTACTAATCTCACTGTAACCCCCCTCCAGGTCTCTGTTCTCCTACTAATCTCACTGTAACCCCCTCCAGGTCTCTGTTCTCCTACTAATCTCACTGTAACCCCCCTCCAGGTCTCTGTTCTCCTACTAATCTCACTGTAACCCCCCTCCAGGTCTCTGTTCTCCTACTAATCTCACTGTAACCCTCCTCCAGGTCTCTGTTCTCCTACTAATCTCACTGTAACCCCCCTCCAGGTCTCTGTTCTCCTACTAATCTCACTGTAACCCTCCTCCAGGTCTCTGTTCTCCTACTAATCTCACTGTAACCCCCCTCCAGGTCTCTGTTCTCCTACTAATCTCACTGTAACCCTCCTCCAGGTCTCTGTTCTCCTACTAATCTCACTGTAACCCCCCTCCAGGTCTCTGTTCTCCTACTAATCTCACTGTAACCCCCCTCCAGGTCTCTGTTCTCCTACTAATCTCACTGTAACCCCCCTCCAGGTCTCTGTTCTCCTACTAATCTCACTGTAACCCCCCTCCAGGTCTCTGTTCTCCTACTAATCTCACTGTAACCCCCCTCCAGGTCTCTGTTCTCCTACTAATCTCACTGTAACCCTCCTCCAGGTCTCTGTTCTCCTACTAATCTCACTGTAACCCCCCTCCAGGTCTCTGTTCTCCTACTAATCTCACTGTAACCCCCCCTCCAGGTCTCTGTTCTCCTACTAATCTCACTGTAACCCCCCTCCAGGTCTCTGTTCTCCTACTAATCTCACTGTAACCCTCCTCCAGGTCTCTGTTCTCCTACTAATCTCACTGTAACCCTCCTCCAGGTCTCTGTTCTCCTACTAATCTCACTGTAACCCCCCTCCAGGTCTCTGTTCTCCTACTAATCTCACTGTAACCCCCCTCCAGGTCTCTGTTCTCCTACTAATCTCACTGTAACCCCCCTCCAGGTCTCTGTTCTCCTACTAATCTCACTGTAACCCTCCTCCAGGTCTCTGTTCTCCTACTAATCTCACTGTAACCCCCCTCCAGGTCTCTGTTCTCCTACTAATCTCACTGTAACCCTCCTCCAGGTCTCTGTTCTCCTACTAATCTCACTGTAACCCCCCTCCAGGTCTCTGTTCTCCTACTAATCTCACTGTAACCCCCCTCCAGGTCTCTGTTCTCCTAATAATCTCACTGTAACCCTCCTCCAGGTCTCTGTTCTCCTACTAATCTCACTGTAACCCCCTCCAGGTCTCTGTTCCCCGACTAATCTCACTTTAACCTTCCTCCAGGTCTCTGTTCTCCTACTAATCTCACTGTAACCCCCCCCCCCCCCCAGGTCTCTGTTCTCCTACTAATCTCACTGTAACCCCCCTCCAGGTCTCTGTTCTCCTACTAATCTCACTGTAACCCCCCTCCAGGTCTCTGTTCTCCTACTAATCTCACTGTAACCCTCCTCCAGGTCTCTGTTCTCCTACTAATCTCACTGTAACCCCCCTCCAGGTCTCTGTTCTCCTACTAATCTCACTGTAACCCCCCTCCAGGTCTCTGTTCTCCTACTGATCTCACTGTAACCTCCTCCAGGTCTCTGTTCTCCTACTTATCTCACTGTAACCCCCCTCCAGGTCTCTGTTCTCCTACTAATCTCACTGTAACCCTCCTCCAGGTCTCTGTTCTCCTACTAATCTCACTGTAACCCCCCCTCCAGGTCTTTGTTCTCCTACTAATCTCACTGTAACCCTCCTCCAGGTCTCTGTTCTCCTACTAATCTCACTGTAACCCCCCTCCAGGTCTCTGTTCTCCTACTAATCTCACTGTAACCCTCCTCCAGGTCTCTGTTCTCCTAATAATCTCACTGTAACCCTCCTCCAGGTCTCTGTTCTCCTACTAATCTCACTGTAACCCCCCCTCCAGGTCTCTGTTCTCCTACTAATCTCACTGTAACCCCCCTCCAGGTCTCTGTTCTCCTACTAATCTCACTGTAACCCCCCTCCAGGTCTCTGTTCTCCTACTAATCTCACTGTAACCCTCCTCCAGGTCTCTGTTCTCCTACTAATCTCACTGTAACCCCCCTCCAGGTCTCTGTTCTCCTACTAATCTCACTGTAACCCTCCTCCAGGTCTCTGTTCTCCTACTAATCTCACTGTAACCCCCCTCCAGGTCTCTGTTCTCCTACTAATCTCACTGTAACCCCCCTCCAGGTCTCTGTTCTCCTACTAATCTCACTGTAACCCTCCTCCAGGTCTCTGTTCTCCTACTAATCTCACTGTAACCCCCTCCAGGTCTCTGTTCTCCTACTAATCTCACTGTAACCCTCCTCCAGGTCTCTGTTCTCCTACTAATCTCACTGTAACCCCCTCCAGGTCTCTGTTCTCCTACTAATCTCACTGTAACCCCCCTCCAGGTCTCTGTTCTCCTACTAATCTCACTGTAACCCCCCTCCAGGTCTCTGTTCTCCTACTAATCTCACTGTAACCCTCCTCCAGGTCTCTGTTCTCCTACTAATCTCACTGTAACCCTCCTCCAGGTCTCTGTTCTCCTACTAATCTCACTGTAACCCTCCTCCAGGTCTCTGTTCTCCTACTAATCTCACTGTAACCCCCCTCCAGGTCTCTGTTCTCCTACTAATCTCACTGTAACCCCCCTCCAGGTCTCTGTTCTCCTACTAATCTCACTGTAACCCTCCTCCAGGTCTCTGTTCTCCTACTAATCTCACTGTAACCCCCCTCCAGGTCTCTGTTCTCCTACTAATCTCACTGTAACCCTCCTCCAGGTCTCTGTTCTCCTACTAATCTCACTGTAACCCCCCCCTCCAGGTCTCTGTTCTCCTACTAATCTCACTGTAACCCCCCTCCAGGTCTCTGTTCTCCTACTAATCTCACTGTAACCCCCCTCCAGGTCTCTGTTCTCCTACTAATCTCACTGTAACCCTCCTCCAGGTCTCTGTTCTCCTACTAATCTCACTGTAACCCCCCTCCAGGTCTCTGTTCTCCTACTAATCTCACTGTAACCCTCCTCCAGGTCTCTGTTCTCCTACTAATCTCACTGTAACCCCCCTCCAGGTCTCTGTTCTCCTACTAATCTCACTGTAACCCCCCTCCAGGTCTCTGTTCTCCTACTAATCTCACTGTAACCCCCTCCAGGTCTCTGTTCTCCTACTAATCTCACTGTAACCCCCCCCCCCTCCAGGTCTCTGTTCTCCTACTAATCTCACTGTAACCCTCCTCCAGGTCTCTGTTCTCCTACTAATCTCACTGTAACCCCCCTCCAGGTCTCTGTTCTCCTACTAATCTCACTGTAACCCTCCTCCAGGTCTCTGTTCTCCTACTAATCTCACTGTAACCCCCCTCCAGGTCTCTGTTCTCCTACTAATCTCACTGTAACCCTCCTCCAGGTCTCTGTTCTCCTACTAATCTCACTGTAACCCCCCTCCAGGTCTCTGTTCTCCTACTAATCTCACTGTAACCCCCCTCCAGGTCTCTGTTCTCCTACTAATCTCACTGTAACCCTCCTCCAGGTCTCTGTTCTCCTACTAATCTCACTGTAACCCTCCTCCAGGTCTCTGTTCTCCTACTAATCTCACTGTAACCCCCCTCCAGGTCTCTGTTCTCCTACTAATCTCACTGTAACCCTCCTCCAGGTCTCTGTTCTCCTACTAATCTCACTGTAACCCTCCTCCAGGTCTCTGTTCTCCTACTAATCTCACTGTAACCCCCCCTCCAGGTCTCTGTTCTCCTACTAATCTCACTGTAACCCCCTCCAGGTCTCTGTTCTCTACTAATCTCACTGTAACCCCCCTCCAGGTCTCTGTTCTCCTACTAATCTCACTGTAACCCCCCTCCAGGTCTCTGTTCTCCTACTAATCTCACTGTAACCCTCCTCCAGGTCTCTGTTCTCCTACTAATCTCACTGTAACCCCCCTCCAGGTCTCTGTTCTCCTACTAATCTCACTGTAACCCTCCTCCAGGTCTCTGTTCTCCTACTAATCTCACTGTAACCCCCCTCCAGGTCTCTGTTCTCCTACTAATCTCACTGTAACCCCCCTCCAGGTCTCTGTTCTCCTACTAATCTCACTGTAACCCTCCTCCAGGTCTCTGTTCTCCTACTAATCTCACTGTAACCCCCTCCAGGTCTCTGTTCTCCTACTAATCTCACTGTAACCCTCCTCCAGGTCTCTGTTCTCCTACTAATCTCACTGTAACCCCCCCCCCCCAGGTCTCTGTTCTCCTACTAATCTCACTGTAACCCCCCTCCAGGTCTCTGTTCTCCTACTAATCTCACTGTAACCCTCCTCCAGGTCTCTGTTCTCCTACTAATCTCACTGTAACCCCCCTCCAGGTCTCTGTTCTCCTACTAATCTCACTGTAACCCCCCTCCAGGTCTCTGTTCTCCTACTAATCTCACTGTAACCCCCCTCCAGGTCTCTGTTCTCCTACTAATCTCACTGTAACCCTCCTCCAGGTCTCTGTTCTCCTACTAATCTCACTGTAACCCTCCTCCAGGTCTCTGTTCTCCTACTAATCTCACTGTAACCCCCCTCCAGGTCTCTGTTCTCCTACTAATCTCACTGTAACCCTCCTCCAGGTCTCTGTTCTCCTACTAATCTCACTGTAACCCCCCTCCAGGTCTCTGTTCTCCTACTAATCTCACTGTAACCCCCCTCCAGGTCTCTGTTCTCCTACTAATCTCACTGTAACCCTCCTCCAGGTCTCTGTTCTCCTACTAATCTCACTGTAACCCCCCTCCAGGTCTCTGTTCTCCTACTAATCTCACTGTAACCCCCCTCCAGGTCTCTGTTCTCCTACTAATCTCACTGTAACCCTCCTCCAGGTCTCTGTTCTCCTACTAATCTCACTGTAACCCTCCTCCAGGTCTCTGTTCTCCTACTAATCTCACTGTAACCCCCCTCCAGGTCTCTGTTCTCCTACTAATCTCACTGTAACCCTCCTCCAGGTCTCTGTTCTCCTACTAATCTCACTGTAACCCCCCTCCAGGTCTCTGTTCTCCTACTAATCTCACTGTAACCCTCCTCCAGGTCTCTGTTCTCCTACTAATCTCACTGTAACCCCCCTCCAGGTCTCTGTTCTCCTACTAATCTCACTGTAACCCCCCTCCAGGTCTCTGTTCTCCTACTAATCTCACTGTAACCCCCCTCCAGGTCTCTGTTCTCCTACTAATCTCACTGTAACCCCCCTCCAGGTCTCTGTTCTCCTACTAATCTCACTGTAACCCCCCTCCAGGTCTCTGTTCTCCTACTAATCTCACTGTAACCCCCCTCCAGGTCTCTGTTCTCCTACTAATCTCACTGTAACCCTCCTCCAGGTCTCTGTTCTCCTACTAATCTCACTGTAACCCCCCTCCAGGTCTCTGTTCTCCTACTAATCTCACTGTAACCCCCCTCCAGGTCTCTGTTCTCCTACTAATCTCACTGTAACCCCCCTCCAGGTCTCTGTTCTCCTACTAATCTCACTGTAACCCCCCTCCAGGTCTCTGTTCTCCTACTAATCTCACTGTAACCCCCTCCAGGTCTCTGTTCTCCTACTAATCTCACTGTAACCCCCCCCCCCCCCAGGTCTCTGTTCTCCTACTAATCTCACTGTAACCCCCCTCCAGGTCTCTGTTCTCCTACTAATCTCACTGTAACCCCCCTCCAGGTCTCTGTTCTCCTACTAATCTCACTGTAACCCCCCTCCAGGTCTCTGTTCTCCTACTAATCTCACTGTAACCCCCCTCCAGGTCTCTGTTCTCCTACTAATCTCACTGTAACCCTCCTCCAGGTCTCTGTTCTCCTACTAATCTCACTGTAACCCCCCTCCAGGTCTCTGTTCTCCTACTAATCTCACTGTAACCCTCCTCCAGGTCTCTGTTCTCCTACTAATCTCACTGTAACCCCCCTCCAGGTCTCTGTTCTCCTACTAATCTCACTGTAACCCTCCTCCAGGTCTCTGTTCTCCTACTAATCTCACTGTAACCCCCCTCCAGGTCTCTGTTCTCCTACTAATCTCACTGTAACCCTCCTCCAGGTCTCTGTTCTCCTACTAATCTCACTGTAACCCTCCTCCAGGTCTCTGTTCTCCTACTAATCTCACTGTAACCCCCCTCCAGGTCTCTGTTCTCCTACTAATCTCACTGTAACCCCCTCCAGGTCTCTGTTCTCCTACTAATCTCACTGTAACCCCCCTCCAGGTCTCTGTTCTCCTACTAATCTCACTGTAACCCTCCTCCAGGTCTCTGTTCTCCTACTAATCTCACTGTAACCCCCCTCCAGGTCTCTGTTCTCCTACTAATCTCACTGTAACCCTCCTCCAGGTCTCTGTTCTCCTACTAATCTCACTGTAACCCCCCTCCAGGTCTCTGTTCTCCTACTAATCTCACTGTAACCCTCCTCCAGGTCTCTGTTCTCCTACTAATCTCACTGTAACCCCCCTCCAGGTCTCTGTTCTCCTACTAATCTCACTGTAACCCTCCTCCAGGTCTCTGTTCTCCTACTAATCTCACTGTAACCCCCCTCCAGGTCTCTGTTCTCCTACTAATCTCACTGTAACCCTCCTCCAGGTCTCTGTTCTCCTACTAATCTCACTGTAACCCCCCTCCAGGTCTCTGTTCTCCTACTAATCTCACTGTAACCCTCCTCCAGGTCTCTGTTCTCCTACTAATCTCACTGTAACCCCCCTCCAGGTCTCTGTTCTCCTACTAATCTCACTGTAACCCCCCTCCAGGTCTCTGTTCTCCTACTAATCTCACTGTAACCCTCCTCCAGGTCTCTGTTCTCCTACTAATCTCACTGTAACCCCCTCCAGGTCTCTGTTCTCCTACTAATCTCACTGTAACCCTCCTCCAGGTCTCTGTTCTCCTACTAATCTCACTGTAACCCTCCTCCAGGTCTCTGTTCTCCTACTAATCTCACTGTAACCCCCCTCCAGGTCTCTGTTCTCCTACTAATCTCACTGTAACCCCCCTCCAGGTCTCTGTTCTCCTACTAATCTCACTGTAACCCCCCTCCAGGTCTCTGTTCTCCTACTAATCTCACTGTAACCCCCCTCCAGGTCTCTGTTCTCCTACTAATCTCACTGTAACCCCCCTCCAGGTCTCTGTTCTCCTACTAATCTCACTGTAACCCTCCTCCAGGTCTCTGTTCTCCTACTAATCTCACTGTAACCCCCCTCCAGGTCTCTGTTCTCCTACTAATCTCACTGTAACCCTCCTCCAGGTCTCTGTTCTCCTACTAATCTCACTGTAACCCCCCCTCCAGGTCTCTGTTCTCCTACTAATCTCACTGTAACCCCCCTCCAGGTCTCTGTTCTCCTACTAATCTCACTGTAACCCCCCTCCAGGTCTCTGTTCTCCTACTAATCTCACTGTAACCCTCCTCCAGGTCTCTGTTCTCCTACTAATCTCACTGTAACCCCCCCTCCAGGTCTCTGTTCTCCTACTAATCTCACTGTAACCCTCTTCCAGGTCTCTGTTCTCCTACTAATCTCACTGTAACCCCCCTCCAGGTCTCTGTTCTCCTACTAATCTCACTGTAACCCCCCTCCAGGTCTCTGTTCTCCTACTAATCTCACTGTAACCCTCCTCCAGGTCTCTGTTCTCCTACTAATCTCACTGTAACCCCCCTCCAGGTCTCTGTTCTCCGACTAATCTCACTTTAACCCTCCTCCAGGTCTCTGTTCTCCTACTAATCTCACTGTAACCCCCCTCCAGGTCTCTGTTCTCCTACTAATCTCACTGTAACCCCCCAGGTCTCTGTTCTCCTACTAATCTCACTGTAACCCCCCTCCAGGTCTCTGTTCTCCTACTAATCTCACTGTAACCCCCCTCCAGGTCTCTGTTCTCCTACTAATCTCACTGTAACCCTCCCTCCAGGTCTCTGTTCTCATACTAATCTCACTGTAACCCCCTCCAGGTCTCTGTTCTCCTACTAATCTCACTGTAACCCTCCTCCAGGTCTCTGTTCTCCTACTAATCTCACTGTAACCCTCCTCCAGGTCTCTGTTCTCCTACTAATCTCACTGTAACCCTCCTCCAGGTCTCTGTTCTCCTACTAATCTCACTGTAACCCCCCTCCAGGTCTCTGTTCTCCTACTAATCTCACTGTAACCCTCCTCCAGGTCTCTGTTCTCCTACTAATCTCACTGTAACCCCCCTCCAGGTCTCTGTTCTCCTACTAATCTCACTGTAACCCTCCTCCAGGTCTCTGTTCTCCTACTAATCTCACTGTAACCCCCCCTCCAGGTCTCTGTTCTCCTACTAATCTCACTGTAACCCCCCTCCAGGTCTCTGTTCTCCTACTAATCTCACTGTAACCCCCCTCCAGGTCTCTGTTCTCCTACTAATCTCACTGTAACCCCCCTCCAGGTCTCTGTTCTCCTACTAATCTCACTGTAACCCTCCTCCAGGTCTCTGTTCTCCTACTAATCTCACTGTAACCCCCCCTCCAGGTCTCTGTTCTCCTACTAATCTCACTGTAACCCCCCTCCAGGTCTCTGTTCTCCTACTAATCTCACTGTAACCCCCCTCCAGGTCTCTGTTCTCCTACTAATCTCACTGTAACCCTCCTCCAGGTCTCTGTTCTCCTACTAATCTCACTGTAACCCTCCTCCAGGTCTCTGTTCTCCTACTAATCTCACTGTAACCCCCCTCCAGGTCTCTGTTCTCCTACTAATCTCACTGTAACCCCCCTCCAGGTCTCTGTTCTCCTACTAATCTCACTGTAACCCTCCTCCAGGTCTCTGTTCTCCTACTAATCTCACTGTAACCCCCCTCCAGGTCTCTGTTCTCCTACTAATCTCACTGTAACCCCCCTCCAGGTCTCTGTTCTCCTACTAATCTCACTGTAACCCCCCTCCAGGTCTCTGTTCTCCTACTAATCTCACTGTAACCCTCCTCCAGGTCTCTGTTCTCCTACTAATCTCACTGTAACCCCCCTCCAGGTCTCTGTTCTCCTACTAATCTCACTGTAACCCCCCTCCAGGTCTCTGTTCTCCTACTAATCTCACTGTAACCCTCCTCCAGGTCTCTGTTCTCCTACTAATCTCACTGTAACCCCCCTCCAGGTCTCTGTTCTCCTACTAATCTCACTGTAACCCTCCTCCAGGTCTCTGTTCTCCTACTAATCTCACTGTAACCCCCCCTCCAGGTCTCTGTTCTCCTACTAATCTCACTGTAACCCTCCTCCAGGTCTCTGTTCTCCTACTAATCTCACTGTAACCCCCCTCCAGGTCTCTGTTCTCCTACTAATCTCACTGTAACCCTCCTCCAGGTCTCTGTTCTCCTACTAATCTCACTGTAACCCTCCTCCAGGTCTCTGTTCTCCTACTAATCTCACTGTAACCCCCCTCCAGGTCTCTGTTCTCCTACTAATCTCACTGTAACCCCCCTCCAGGTCTCTGTTCTCCTACTAATCTCACTGTAACCCTCCTCCAGGTCTCTGTTCTCCTACTAATCTCACTGTAACCCTCCTCCAGGTCTCTGTTCTCCTACTAATCTCACTGTAACCCCCCTCCAGGTCTCTGTTCTCCTACTAATCTCACTGTAACCCTCCTCCAGGTCTCTGTTCTCCTACTAATCTCACTGTAACCCCCCCTCCAGGTCTCTGTTCTCCTACTAATCTCACTGTAACCCCCTCCAGGTCTCTGTTCTCCTACTAATCTCACTGTAACCCCCCTCCAGGTCTCTGTTCTCCTACTAATCTCACTGTAACCCCCCTCCAGGTCTCTGTTCTCCTACTAATCTCACTGTAACCCTCCTCCAGGTCTCTGTTCTCCTACTAATCTCACTGTAACCCCCCTCCAGGTCTCTGTTCTCCTACTAATCTCACTGTAACCCTCCTCCAGGTCTCTGTTCTCCTACTAATCTCACTGTAACCCCCTCCAGGTCTCTGTTCTCCTACTAATCTCACTGTAACCCTCCTCCAGGTCTCTGTTCTCCTACTAATCTCACTGTAACCCCCCTCCAGGTCTCTGTTCTCCTACTAATCTCACTGTAACCCTCCTCCAGGTCTCTGTTCTCCTACTAATCTCACTGTAACCCCCTCCAGGTCTCTGTTCTCCTACTAATCTCACTGTAACCCTCCCCTCCAGGTCTCTGTTCTCCTACTAATCTCACTGTAACCCCCTCCAGGTCTCTGTTCTCCTACTAATCTCACTGTAACCCCCCTCCAGGTCTCTGTTCTCCTACTAATCTCACTGTAACCCTCCTCCAGGTCTCTGTTCTCCTACTAATCTCACTGTAACCCTCCTCCAGGTCTCTGTTCTCCTACTAATCTCACTGTAACCCCCCTCCAGGTCTCTGTTCTCCTACTAATCTCACTGTAACCCCCCTCCAGGTCTCTGTTCTCCTACTAATCTCACTGTAACCCTCCTCCAGGTCTCTGTTCTCCTACTAATCTCACTGTAACCCTCCTCCAGGTCTCTGTTCTCCTACTAATCTCACTGTAACCCCCCTCCAGGTCTCTGTTCTCCTACTAATCTCACTGTAACCCCCCTCCAGGTCTCTGTTCTCCTACTAATCTCACTGTAACCCCCCTCCAGGTCTCTGTTCTCCTACTAATCTCACTGTAACCCCCCTCCAGGTCTCTGTTCTCCTACTAATCTCACTGTAACCCCCCTCCAGGTCTCTGTTCTCCTACTAATCTCACTGTAACCCTCCTCCAGGTCTCTGTTCTCCTACTAATCTCACTGTAACCCCCCTCCAGGTCTCTGTTCTCCTACTAATCTCACTGTAACCCTCCTCCAGGTCTCTGTTCTCCTACTAATCTCACTGTAACCCCCCTCCAGGTCTCTGTTCTCCTACTAATCTCACTGTAACCCCCCTCCAGGTCTCTGTTCTCCTACTAATCTCACTGTAACCCTCCTCCAGGTCTCTGTTCTCCTACTAATCTCACTGTAACCCCCTCCAGGTCTCTGTTCTCCTACTAATCTCACTGTAACCCTCCTCCAGGTCTCTGTTCTCCTACTAATCTCACTGTAACCCCCCTCCAGGTCTCTGTTCTCCTACTAATCTCACTGTAACCCTCCTCCAGGTCTCTGTTCTCCTACTAATCTCACTGTAACCCCCCTCCAGGTCTCTGTTCTCCTACTAATCTCACTGTAACCCCCCTCCAGGTCTCTGTTCTCCTACTAATCTCACTGTAACCCCCCTCCAGGTCTCTGTTCTCCTACTAATCTCACTGTAACCCTCCTCCAGGTCTCTGTTCTCCTACTAATCTCACTGTAACCCCCCTCCAGGTCTCTGTTCTCCTACTAATCTCACTGTAACCCCCCTCCAGGTCTCTGTTCTCCTACTAATCTCACTGTAACCCCCCTCCAGGTCTCTGTTCTCCTACTAATCTCACTGTAACCCTCCTCCAGGTCTCTGTTCTCCTACTAATCTCACTGTAACCCCCCTCCAGGTCTCTGTTCTCCTACTAATCTCACTGTAACCCCCCTCCAGGTCTCTGTTCTCCTACTAATCTCACTGTAACCCTCCTCCAGGTCTCTGTTCTCCTACTAATCTCACTGTAACCCCCCCTCCAGGTCTCTGTTCTCCTACTAATCTCACTGTAACCCCCCTCCAGGTCTCTGTTCTCCTACTAATCTCACTGTAACCCCCCTCCAGGTCTCTGTTCTCCTACTAATCTCACTGTAACCCCCCTCCAGGTCTCTGTTCTCCTACTAATCTCACTGTAACCCCCTCCAGGTCTCTGTTCTCCTACTAATCTCACTGTAACCCCCCCTCCAGGTCTCTGTTCTCCTACTAATCTCACTGTAACCCCCCTCCAGGTCTCTGTTCTCCTACTAATCTCACTGTAACCCCCCTCCAGGTCTCTGTTCTCCTACTAATCTCACTGTAACCCTCCTCCAGGTCTCTGTTCTCCTACTAATCTCACTGTAACCCTCCTCCAGGTCTCTGTTCTCCTACTAATCTCACTGTAACCCCCCTCCAGGTCTCTGTTCTCCTACTAATCTCACTGTAACCCCCCTCCAGGTCTCTGTTCTCCTACTAATCTCACTGTAACCCCCCTCCAGGTCTCTGTTCTCCTACTAATCTCACTGTAACCCCCCTCCAGGTCTCTGTTCTCCTACTAATCTCACTGTAACCCTCCTCCAGGTCTCTGTTCTCCTACTAATCTCACTGTAACCCTCCTCCAGGTCTCTGTTCTCCTACTAATCTCACTGTAACCCTCCTCCAGGTCTCTGTTCTCCTACTAATCTCACTGTAACCCCCCTCCAGGTCTCTGTTCTCCTACTAATCTCACTGTAACCCCCCTCCAGGTCTCTGTTCTCCTACTAATCTCACTGTAACCCCCCTCCAGGTCTCTGTTCTCCTACTAATCTCACTGTAACCCTCCTCCAGGTCTCTGTTCTCCTACTAATCTCACTGTAACCCCCCTCCAGGTCTCTGTTCTCCTACTAATCTCACTGTAACCCCCCTCCAGGTCTCTGTTCTCCTACTAATCTCACTGTAACCCCCCTCCAGGTCTCTGTTCTCCTACTAATCTCACTGTAACCCTCCTCCAGGTCTCTGTTCTCCTACTAATCTCACTGTAACCCTCCTCCAGGTCTCTGTTCTCCTACTAATCTCACTGTAACCCCCCTCCAGGTCTCTGTTCTCCTACTAATCTCACTGTAACCCCCCTCCAGGTCTCTGTTCTCCTACTAATCTCACTGTAACCCCCCTCCAGGTCTCTGTTCTCCTACTAATCTCACTGTAACCCCCCTCCAGGTCTCTGTTCTCCTACTAATCTCACTGTAACCCTCCTCCAGGTCTCTGTTCTCCTACTAATCTCACTGTAACCCCCCTCCAGGTCTCTGTTCTCCTACTAATCTCACTGTAACCCCCTCCAGGTCTCTGTTCTCCTACTAATCTCACTGTAACCCCCCTCCAGGTCTCTGTTCTCCTACTAATCTCACTGTAACCCCCCTCCAGGTCTCTGTTCTCCTACTAATCTCACTGTAACCCTCCTCCAGGTCTCTGTTCTCCTACTAATCTCACTGTAACCCCCCCTCCAGGTCTCTGTTCTCCTACTAATCTCACTGTAACCCCCCTCCAGGTCTCTGTTCTCCTACTAATCTCACTGTAACCCCCCTCCAGGTCTCTGTTCTCCTACTAATCTCACTGTAACCCTCCTCCAGGTCTCTGTTCTCCTACTAATCTCACTGTAACCCTCCTCCAGGTCTCTGTTCTCCTACTAATCTCACTGTAACCCCCCTCCAGGTCTCTGTTCTCCTACTAATCTCACTGTAACCCCCCTCCAGGTCTCTGTTCTCCTACTAATCTCACTGTAACCCCCCTCCAGGTCTCTGTTCTCCTACTAATCTCACTGTAACCCCCCTCCAGGTCTCTGTTCTCCTACTAATCTCACTGTAACCCCCCTCCAGGTCTCTGTTCTCCTACTAATCTCACTGTAACCCTCCTCCAGGTCTCTGTTCTCCTACTAATCTCACTGTAACCCCCCTCCAGGTCTCTGTTCTCCTACTAATCTCACTGTAACCCCCCTCCAGGTCTCTGTTCTCCTACTAATCTCACTGTAACCCCCCTCCAGGTCTCTGTTCTCCTACTAATCTCACTGTAACCCTCCTCCAGGTCTCTGTTCTCCTACTAATCTCACTGTAACCCCCCCTCCAGGTCTCTGTTCTCCTACTAATCTCACTGTAACCCTCTTCCAGGTCTCTGTTCTCCTACTAATCTCACTGTAACCCCCCTCCAGGTCTCTGTTCTCCTACTAATCTCACTGTAACCCCCCTCCAGGTCTCTGTTCTCCTAATAATCTCACTGTAACCCTCCTCCAGGTCTCTGTTCTCCTACTAATCTCACTGTAACCCCCTCCAGGTCTCTGTTCTCCTACTAATCTCACTGTAACCCCCTCCAGGTCTCTGTTCTCCTACTAATCTCACTGTAACCCCCCTCCAGGTCTCTGTTCTCCTACTAATCTCACTGTAACCCCCCTCCAGGTCTCTGTTCTCCTACTAATCTCACTGTAACCCTCCTCCAGGTCTCTGTTCTCCTACTAATCTCACTGTAACCCCCCTCCAGGTCTCTGTTCTCCTACTAATCTCACTGTAACCCCCTCCAGGTCTCTGTTCTCCTACTAATCTCACTGTAACCCTCCTCCAGGTCTCTGTTCTCCTACTAATCTCACTGTAACCCCCCTCCAGGTCTCTGTTCTCCTACTAATCTCACTGTAACCCCCCTCCAGGTCTCTGTTCTCCTACTAATCTCACTGTAACCCTCCTCCAGGTCTCTGTTCTCCTACTAATCTCACTGTAACCCCCCTCCAGGTCTCTGTTCTCCTACTAATCTCACTGTAACCCCCCTCCAGGTCTCTGTTCTCCTACTAATCTCACTGTAACCCTCCTCCAGGTCTCTGTTCTCCTACTAATCTCACTGTAACCCCCCCTCCAGGTCTCTGTTCTCCTACTAATCTCACTGTAACCCCCCTCCAGGTCTCTGTTCTCCTACTAATCTCACTGTAACCCCCCTCCAGGTCTCTGTTCTCCTACTAATCTCACTGTAACCCCCCTCCAGGTCTCTGTTCTCCTACTAATCTCACTGTAACCCTCCTCCAGGTCTCTGTTCTCCTACTAATCTCACTGTAACCCCCCTCCAGGTCTCTGTTCTCCTACTAATCTCACTGTAACCCCCCTCCAGGTCTCTGTTCTCCTACTAATCTCACTGTAACCCCCCTCCAGGTCTCTGTTCTCCTACTAATCTCACTGTAACCCTCCTCCAGGTCTCTGTTCTCCTACTAATCTCACTGTAACCCCCCTCCAGGTCTCTGTTCTCCTACTAATCTCACTGTAACCCTCCTCCAGGTCTCTGTTCTCCTACTAATCTCACTGTAACCCCCTCCAGGTCTCTGTTCTCCTACTAATCTCACTGTAACCCCCCCTCCAGGTCTCTGTTCTCCTACTAATCTCACTGTAACCCCCCTCCAGGTCTCTGTTCTCCTACTAATCTCACTGTAACCCCCCTCCAGGTCTCTGTTCTCCTACTAATCTCACTGTAACCCTCCTCCAGGTCTCTGTTCTCCTACTAATCTCACTGTAACCCCCCTCCAGGTCTCTGTTCTCCTACTAATCTCACTGTAACCCTCCTCCAGGTCTCTGTTCTCCTACTAATCTCACTGTAACCCCCCTCCAGGTCTCTGTTCTCCTACTAATCTCACTGTAACCCTCCTCCAGGTCTCTGTTCTCCTACTAATCTCACTGTAACCCCCCTCCAGGTCTCTGTTCTCCTACTAATCTCACTGTAACCCTCCTCCAGGTCTCTGTTCTCCTACTAATCTCACTGTAACCCCCCTCCAGGTCTCTGTTCTCCTACTAATCTCACTGTAACCCCCCTCCAGGTCTCTGTTCTCCTACTAATCTCACTGTAACCCTCCTCCAGGTCTCTGTTCTCCTACTAATCTCACTGTAACCCCCCTCCAGGTCTCTGTTCTCCTACTAATCTCACTGTAACCCTCCTCCAGGTCTCTGTTCTCCTACTAATCTCACTGTAACCCCCCTCCAGGTCTCTGTTCTCCTACTAATCTCACTGTAACCCCCTCCAGGTCTCTGTTCTCCTACTAATCTCACTGTAACCCTCCTCCAGGTCTCTGTTCTCCTACTAATCTCACTGTAACCCCCCTCCAGGTCTCTGTTCTCCTACTAATCTCACTGTAACCCCCTCCAGGTCTCTGTTCTCCTACTAATCTCACTGTAACCCTCCTCCAGGTCTCTGTTCTCCTACTAATCTCACTGTAACCCTCCTCCAGGTCTCTGTTCTCCTACTAATCTCACTGTAACCCCCCTCCAGGTCTCTGTTCTCCTACTAATCTCACTGTAACCCTCCTCCAGGTCTCTGTTCTCCTACTAATCTCACTGTAACCCCCCTCCAGGTCTCTGTTCTCCTACTAATCTCACTGTAACCCCCCTCCAGGTCTCTGTTCTCCTACTAATCTCACTGTAACCCTCCTCCAGGTCTCTGTTCTCCTACTAATCTCACTGTAACCCCCCCTCCAGGTCTCTGTTCTCCTACTAATCTCACTGTAACCCCCCTCCAGGTCTCTGTTCTCCTACTAATCTCACTGTAACCCTCCTCCAGGTCTCTGTTCTCCTACTAATCTCACTGTAACCCTCCTCCAGGTCTCTGTTCTCCTACTAATCTCACTGTAACCCCCCTCCAGGTCTCTGTTCTCCTACTAATCTCACTGTAACCCCCCTCCAGGTCTCTGTTCTCCTACTAATCTCACTGTAACCCCCTCCAGGTCTCTGTTCTCCTACTAATCTCACTGTAACCCCCCCTCCAGGTCTCTGTTCTCCTACTAATCTCACTGTAACCCTCCTCCAGGTCTCTGTTCTCCTACTAATCTCACTGTAACCCCCTCCAGGTCTCTGTTCTCCTACTAATCTCACTGTAACCCTCCTCCAGGTCTCTGTTCTCCTACTAATCTCACTGTAACCCCCCTCCAGGTCTCTGTTCTCCTACTAATCTCACTGTAACCCTCCTCCAGGTCTCTGTTCTCCTACTAATCTCACTGTAACCCCCCTCCAGGTCTCTGTTCTCCTACTAATCTCACTGTAACCCCCCTCCAGGTCTCTGTTCTCCTACTAATCTCACTGTAACCCTCCTCCAGGTCTCTGTTCTCCTACTAATCTCACTGTAACCCCCCTCCAGGTCTCTGTTCTCCTACTAATCTCACTGTAACCCTCCTCCAGGTCTCTGTTCTCCTACTAATCTCACTGTAACCCCCCTCCAGGTCTCTGTTCTCCTACTAATCTCACTGTAACCCTCCTCCAGGTCTCTGTTCTCCTACTAATCTCACTGTAACCCCCCTCCAGGTCTCTGTTCTCCTACTAATCTCACTGTAACCCTCCTCCAGGTCTCTGTTCTCCTACTAATCTCACTGTAACCCCCCTCCAGGTCTCTGTTCTCCTACTAATCTCACTGTAACCCCCCTCCAGGTCTCTGTTCTCCTACTAATCTCACTGTAACCCCCCTCCAGGTCTCTGTTCTCCTACTAATCTCACTGTAACCCCCCTCCAGGTCTCTGTTCTCCTACTAATCTCACTGTAACCCTCCTCCAGGTCTCTGTTCTCCTACTAATCTCACTGTAACCCTCCTCCAGGTCTCTGTTCTCCTACTAATCTCACTGTAACCCCCCTCCAGGTCTCTGTTCTCCTACTAATCTCACTGTAACCCCCCTCCAGGTCTCTGTTCTCCTACTAATCTCACTGTAACCCTCCTCCAGGTCTCTGTTCTCCTACTAATCTCACTGTAACCCCCCCTCCAGGTCTCTGTTCTCCTACTAATCTCACTGTAACCCCCCTCCAGGTCTCTGTTCTCCTACTAATCTCACTGTAACCCCCTCCAGGTCTCTGTTCTCCTACTAATCTCACTGTAACCCTCCTCCAGGTCTCTGTTCTCCTACTAATCTCACTGTAACCCCCCTCCAGGTCTCTGTTCTCCTACTAATCTCACTGTAACCCCCCTCCAGGTCTCTGTTCTCCTACTAATCTCACTGTAACCCCCCTCCAGGTCTCTGTTCTCCTACTAATCTCACTGTAACCCTCCTCCAGGTCTCTGTTCTCCTACTAATCTCACTGTAACCCCCCCTCCAGGTCTCTGTTCTCCTACTAATCTCACTGTAACCCCCTCCAGGTCTCTGTTCTCCTACTAATCTCACTGTAACCCCCCCTCCAGGTCTCTGTTCTCCTACTAATCTCACTGTAACCCCCCTCCAGGTCTCTGTTCTCCTACTAATCTCACTGTAACCCTCCTCCAGGTCTCTGTTCTCCTACTAATCTCACTGTAACCCCCCTCCAGGTCTCTGTTCTCCTACTAATCTCACTGTAACCCCCCTCCAGGTCTCTGTTCTCCTACTAATCTCACTGTAACCCTCCTCCAGGTCTCTGTTCTCCTACTAATCTCACTGTAACCCTCCTCCAGGTCTCTGTTCTCCTACTAATCTCACTGTAACCCCCCTCCAGGTCTCTGTTCTCCTACTAATCTCACTGTAACCCCCCTCCAGGTCTCTGTTCTCCTACTAATCTCACTGTAACCCTCCTCCAGGTCTCTGTTCTCCTACTAATCTCACTGTAACCCCCTCCAGGTCTCTGTTCTCCTACTAATCTCACTGTAACCCTCCTCCAGGTCTCTGTTCTCCTACTAATCTCACTGTAACCCCCCCCCCCCCCCAGGTCTCTGTTCTCCTACTAATCTCACTGTAACCCCCCTCCAGGTCTCTGTTCTCCTACTAATCTCACTGTAACCCTCCTCCAGGTCTCTGTTCTCCTACTAATCTCACTGTAACCCCCCTCCAGGTCTCTGTTCTCCTACTAATCTCACTGTAACCCCCCTCCAGGTCTCTGTTCTCCTACTAATCTCACTGTAACCCCCCTCCAGGTCTCTGTTCTCCTACTAATCTCACTGTAACCCCCCTCCAGGTCTCTGTTCTCCTACTAATCTCACTGTAACCCCCCTCCAGGTCTCTGTTCTCCTACTAATCTCACTGTAACCCCCTCCAGGTCTCTGTTCTCCTACTAATCTCACTGTAACCCCCCCCCCCCCCCCAGGTCTCTGTTCTCCTACTAATCTCACTGTAACCCCCCTCCAGGTCTCTGTTCTCCTACTAATCTCACTGTAACCCCCCTCCAGGTCTCTGTTCTCCTACTAATCTCACTGTAACCCCCCTCCAGGTCTCTGTTCTCCTACTAATCTCACTGTAACCCCCCTCCAGGTCTCTGTTCTCCTACTAATCTCACTGTAACCCCCTCCAGGTCTCTGTTCTCCTACTAATCTCACTGTAACCCCCCTCCAGGTCTCTGTTCTCCTACTAATCTCACTGTAACCCTCCTCCAGGTCTCTGTTCTCCTACTAATCTCACTGTAACCCCCTCCAGGTCTCTGTTCTCCTACTAATCTCACTGTAACCCTCCTCCAGGTCTCTGTTCTCCTACTAATCTCACTGTAACCCCCCTCCAGGTCTCTGTTCTCCTACTAATCTCACTGTAACCCCCCTCCAGGTCTCTGTTCTCCTACTAATCTCACTGTAACCCTCCTCCAGGTCTCTGTTCTCCTACTAATCTCACTGTAACCCCCCTCCAGGTCTCTGTTCTCCTACTAATCTCACTGTAACCCTCCTCCAGGTCTCTGTTCTCCTACTAATCTCACTGTAACCCCCCTCCAGGTCTCTGTTCTCCTACTAATCTCACTGTAACCCTCCTCCAGGTCTCTGTTCTCCTACTAATCTCACTGTAACCCCCCTCCAGGTCTCTGTTCTCCTACTAATCTCACTGTAACCCCCCTCCAGGTCTCTGTTCTCCTACTAATCTCACTGTAACCCTCCTCCAGGTCTCTGTTCTCCTACTAATCTCACTGTAACCCCCTCCAGGTCTCTGTTCTCCTACTAATCTCACTGTAACCCTCCTCCAGGTCTCTGTTCTCCTACTAATCTCACTGTAACCCCCCCCCCCCCCAGGTCTCTGTTCTCCTACTAATCTCACTGTAACCCCCCTCCAGGTCTCTGTTCTCCTACTAATCTCACTGTAACCCTCCTCCAGGTCTCTGTTCTCCTACTAATCTCACTGTAACCCCCCTCCAGGTCTCTGTTCTCCTACTAATCTCACTGTAACCCCCCTCCAGGTCTCTGTTCTCCTACTAATCTCACTGTAACCCCCCTCCAGGTCTCTGTTCTCCTACTAATCTCACTGTAACCCCCCTCCAGGTCTCTGTTCTCCTACTAATCTCACTGTAACCCTCCTCCAGGTCTCTGTTCTCCTACTAATCTCACTGTAACCCCCCTCCAGGTCTCTGTTCTCCTACTAATCTCACTGTAACCCTCCTCCAGGTCTCTGTTCTCCTACTAATCTCACTGTAACCCCCCTCCAGGTCTCTGTTCTCCTACTAATCTCACTGTAACCCCCCTCCAGGTCTCTGTTCTCCTACTAATCTCACTGTAACCCTCCTCCAGGTCTCTGTTCTCCTACTAATCTCACTGTAACCCCCTCCAGGTCTCTGTTCTCCTACTAATCTCACTGTAACCCTCCTCCAGGTCTCTGTTCTCCTACTAATCTCACTGTAACCCCCCCTCCAGGTCTCTGTTCTCCTACTAATCTCACTGTAACCCCCCTCCAGGTCTCTGTTCTCCTACTAATCTCACTGTAACCCTCCTCCAGGTCTCTGTTCTCCTACTAATCTCACTGTAACCCCCCTCCAGGTCTCTGTTCTCCTACTAATCTCACTGTAACCCCCCTCCAGGTCTCTGTTCTCCTACTAATCTCACTGTAACCCCCCTCCAGGTCTCTGTTCTCCTACTAATCTCACTGTAACCCCCCTCCAGGTCTCTGTTCTCCTACTAATCTCACTGTAACCCCCCTCCAGGTCTCTGTTCTCCTACTAATCTCACTGTAACCCCCTCCAGGTCTCTGTTCTCCTACTAATCTCACTGTAACCCCCCCTCCAGGTCTCTGTTCTCCTACTAATCTCACTGTAACCCCCCTCCAGGTCTCTGTTCTCCTACTAATCTCACTGTAACCCTCCTCCAGGTCTCTGTTCTCCTACTAATCTCACTGTAACCCCCCTCCAGGTCTCTGTTCTCCTACTAATCTCACTGTAACCCCCCTCCAGGTCTCTGTTCTCCTACTAATCTCACTGTAACCCCCCTCCAGGTCTCTGTTCTCCTACTAATCTCACTGTAACCCCCCTCCAGGTCTCTGTTCTCCTACTAATCTCACTGTAACCCTCCTCCAGGTCTCTGTTCTCCTACTAATCTCACTGTAACCCCCCTCCAGGTCTCTGTTCTCCTACTAATCTCACTGTAACCCTCCTCCAGGTCTCTGTTCTCCTACTAATCTCACTGTAACCCCCCTCCAGGTCTCTGTTCTCCTACTAATCTCACTGTAACCCCCTCCAGGTCTCTGTTCTCCTACTAATCTCACTGTAACCCCCCTCCAGGTCTCTGTTCTCCTACTAATCTCACTGTAACCCCCCTCCAGGTCTCTGTTCTCCTACTAATCTCACTGTAACCCTCCTCCAGGTCTCTGTTCTCCTACTAATCTCACTGTAACCCCCCTCCAGGTCTCTGTTCTCCTACTAATCTCACTGTAACCCTCCTCCAGGTCTCTGTTCTCCTACTAATCTCACTGTAACCCCCCTCCAGGTCTCTGTTCTCCTACTAATCTCACTGTAACCCCCCTCCAGGTCTCTGTTCTCCTACTAATCTCACTGTAACCCTCCTCCAGGTCTCTGTTCTCCTACTAATCTCACTGTAACCCCCTCCAGGTCTCTGTTCTCCTACTAATCTCACTGTAACCCTCCTCCAGGTCTCTGTTCTCCTACTAATCTCACTGTAACCCCCCCCCCCCCCCAGGTCTCTGTTCTCCTACTAATCTCACTGTAACCCTCCTCCAGGTCTCTGTTCTCCTACTAATCTCACTGTAACCCTCCTCCAGGTCTCTGTTCTCCTACTAATCTCACTGTAACCCCCCTCCAGGTCTCTGTTCTCCTACTAATCTCACTGTAACCCCCCTCCAGGTCTCTGTTCTCCTACTAATCTCACTGTAACCCCCCTCCAGGTCTCTGTTCTCCTACTAATCTCACTGTAACCCTCCTCCAGGTCTCTGTTCTCCTACTAATCTCACTGTAACCCTCCTCCAGGTCTCTGTTCTCCTACTAATCTCACTGTAACCCCCCTCCAGGTCTCTGTTCTCCTACTAATCTCACTGTAACCCTCCTCCAGGTCTCTGTTCTCCTACTAATCTCACTGTAACCCCCCCTCCAGGTCTCTGTTCTCCTACTAATCTCACTGTAACCCCCCTCCAGGTCTCTGTTCTCCTACTAATCTCACTGTAACCCTCCTCCAGGTCTCTGTTCTCCTACTAATCTCACTGTAACCCTCCTCCAGGTCTCTGTTCTCCTACTAATCTCACTGTAACCCCCCTCCAGGTCTCTGTTCTCCTACTAATCTCACTGTAACCCCCCTCCAGGTCTCTGTTCTCCTACTAATCTCACTGTAACCCCCCTCCAGGTCTCTGTTCTCCTACTAATCTCACTGTAACCCCCCTCCAGGTCTCTGTTCTCCTACTAATCTCACTGTAACCCTCCTCCAGGTCTCTGTTCTCCTACTAATCTCACTGTAACCCCCCTCCAGGTCTCTGTTCTCCTACTAATCTCACTGTAACCCCCCTCCAGGTCTCTGTTCTCCTACTAATCTCACTGTAACCCCCCTCCAGGTCTCTGTTCTCCTACTAATCTCACTGTAACCCCCCTCCAGGTCTCTGTTCTCCTACTAATCTCACTGTAACCCTCCTCCAGGTCTCTGTTCTCCTACTAATCTCACTGTAACCCCCCTCCAGGTCTCTGTTCTCCTACTAATCTCACTGTAACCCTCCTCCAGGTCTCTGTTCTCCTACTAATCTCACTGTAACCCCCCTCCAGGTCTCTGTTCTCCTACTAATCTCACTGTAACCCTCCTCCAGGTCTCTGTTCTCCTACTAATCTCACTGTAACCCCCCTCCAGGTCTCTGTTCTCCTACTAATCTCACTGTAACCCTCCTCCAGGTCTCTGTTCTCCTACTAATCTCACTGTAACCCCCTCCAGGTCTCTGTTCTCCTACTAATCTCACTGTAACCCCCCTCCAGGTCTCTGTTCTCCTACTAATCTCACTGTAACCCCCCCTCCAGGTCTCTGTTCTCCTACTAATCTCACTGTAACCCCCTCCAGGTCTCTGTTCTCCTACTAATCTCACTGTAACCCCCCCCCCCCCCAGGTCTCTGTTCTCCTACTAATCTCACTGTAACCCCCCTCCAGGTCTCTGTTCTCCTACTAATCTCACTGTAACCCCCTCCAGGTCTCTGTTCTCCTACTAATCTCACTGTAACCCTCCTCCAGGTCTCTGTTCTCCTACTAATCTCACTGTAACCCCCCTCCAGGTCTCTGTTCTCCTACTAATCTCACTGTAACCCCCTCCAGGTCTCTGTTCTCCTACTAATCTCACTGTAACCCTCCTCCAGGTCTCTGTTCTCCTACTAATCTCACTGTAACCCCCTCCAGGTCTCTGTTCTCCTACTAATCTCACTGTAACCCTCCTCCAGGTCTCTGTTCTCCTACTAATCTCACTGTAACCCCCCTCCAGGTCTCTGTTCTCCTACTAATCTCACTGTAACCCTCCTCCAGGTCTCTGTTCTCCTACTAATCTCACTGTAACCCCCCTCCAGGTCTCTGTTCTCCTACTAATCTCACTGTAACCCCCCTCCAGGTCTCTGTTCTCCTACTAATCTCACTGTAACCCCCTCCAGGTCTCTGTTCTCCTACTAATCTCACTGTAACCCCCTCCAGGTCTCTGTTCTCCTACTAATCTCACTGTAACCCCCCTCCAGGTCTCTGTTCTCCTACTAATCTCACTGTAACCCTCCTCCAGGTCTCTGTTCTCCTACTAATCTCACTGTAACCCCCTCCAGGTCTCTGTTCTCCTACTAATCTCACTGTAACCCCCTCCAGGTCTCTGTTCTCCTACTAATCTCACTGTAACCCCCTCCAGGTCTCTGTTCTCCTACTAATCTCACTGTAACCCCCTCCAGGTCTCTGTTCTCCTACTAATCTCACTGTAACCCCCCCCCAGGTCTCTGTTCTCCTACTAATCTCACTGTAACCCTCCTCCAGGTCTCTGTTCTCCTACTAATCTCACTGTAACCCCCCTCCAGGTCTCTGTTCTCCTACTAATCTCACTGTAACCCCCCTCCAGGTCTCTGTTCTCCTACTAATCTCACTGTAACCCTCCTCCAGGTCTCTGTTCTCCTACTAATCTCACTGTAACCCCCCTCCAGGTCTCTGTTCTCCTACTAATCTCACTGTAACCCTCCTCCAGGTCTCTGTTCTCCTACTAATCTCACTGTAACCCCCTCCAGGTCTCTGTTCTCCTACTAATCTCACTGTAACCCCCTCCAGGTCTCTGTTCTCCTACTAATCTCACTGTAACCCCCTCCAGGTCTCTGTTCTCCTACTAATCTCACTGTAACCCTCCTCCAGGTCTCTGTTCTCCTACTAATCTCACTGTAACCCCCTCCAGGTCTCTGTTCTCCTACTAATCTCACTGTAACCCCCCTCCAGGTCTCTGTTCTCCTACTAATCTCACTGTAACCCCCTCCAGGTCTCTGTTCTCCTACTAATCTCACTGTAACCCCCCTCCAGGTCTCTGTTCTCCTACTAATCTCACTGTAACCCCCCTCCAGGTCTCTGTTCTCCTACTAATCTCACTGTAACCCTCCTCCAGGTCTCTGTTCTCCTACTAATCTCACTGTAACCCCCCTCCAGGTCTCTGTTCTCCTACTAATCTCACTGTAACCCCCCTCCAGGTCTCTGTTCTCCTACTAATCTCACTGTAACCCCCTCCAGGTCTCTGTTCTCCTACTAATCTCACTGTAACCCTCCTCCAGGTCTCTGTTCTCCTACTAATCTCACTGTAACCCCCTCCAGGTCTCTGTTCTCCTACTAATCTCACTGTAACCCCCTCCAGGTCTCTGTTCTCCGACTAATCTCACTGTAACCCTCCTCCAGGTCTCTGTTCTCCTACTAATCTCACTGTAACCCCCTCCAGGTCTCTGTTCTCCTACTAATCTCACTGTAACCCTCCTCCAGGTCTCTGTTCTCCTACTAATCTCACTGTAACCCCCCTCCAGGTCTCTGTTCTCCTACTAATCTCACTGTAACCCCCCTCCAGGTCTCTGTTCTCCTACTAATCTCACTGTAACCCCCCTCCAGGTCTCTGTTCTCCTACTAATCTCACTGTAACCCCCTCCAGGTCTCTGTTCTCCTACTAATCTCACTGTAACCCCCCTCCAGGTCTCTGTTCTCCTACTAATCTCACTGTAACCCTCCTCCAGGTCTCTGTTCTCCTACTAATCTCACTGTAACCCCCCCTCCAGGTCTCTGTTCTCCTACTAATCTCACTGTAACCCCCTCCAGGTCTCTGTTCTCCTACTAATCTCACTGTAACCCCCTCCAGGTCTCTGTTCTCATACTAATCTCACTGTAACCCCCTCCAGGTCTCTGTTCTCCTACTAATCTCACTGTAACCCCCCCCCCCCCCCCCAGGTCTCTGTTCTCCTACTAATCTCACTGTAACCCCTCCTCCAGGTCTCTGTTCTCCTACTAATCTCACTGTAACCCCCCTCCAGGTCTCTGTTCTCCTACTAATCTCACTGTAACCCTCCTCCAGGTCTCTGTTCTCCTACTAATCTCACTGTAACCCTCCTCCAGGTCTCTGTTCTCCTACTAATCTCACTGTAACCCCCCTCCAGGTCTCTGTTCTCCTACTAATCTCACTGTAACCCTCCTCCAGGTCTCTGTTCTCCTACTAATCTCACTGTAACCCCCTCCAGGTCTCTGTTCTCCTACTAATCTCACTGTAACCCCCTCCAGGTCTCTGTTCTCCTACTAATCTCACTGTAACCCCCTCCAGGTCTCTGTTCTCCTACTAATCTCACTGTAACCCCCCTCCAGGTCTCTGTTCTCCTACTAATCTCACTGTAACCCCCTCCAGGTCTCTGTTCTCCTACTAATCTCACTGTAACCCCCCTCCAGGTCTCTGTTCTCCTACTAATCTCACTGTAACCCCCTCCAGGTCTCTGTTCTCCTACTAATCTCACTGTAACCCCCCTCCAGGTCTCTGTTCTCCTACTAATCTCACTGTAACCCTCCTCCAGGTCTCTGTTCTCCTACTAATCTCACTGTAACCCTCCTCCAGGTCTCTGTTCTCCTACTAATCTCACTGTAACCCCCCTCCAGGTCTCTGTTCTCCTACTAATCTCACTGTAACCCTCCTCCAGGTCTCTGTTCTCCTAATAATCTCACTGTAACCCCCTCCAGGTCTCTGTTCTCCTACTAATCTCACTATAACCCTCCTCCAGGTCTCTGTTCTCCTACTAATCTCACTGTAACCCCCTCCAGGTCTCTGTTCTCCTACTAATCTCACTGTAACCCCAACCCCCCCCCAGGTCTCTGTTCTCCTACTAATCTCACTGTAACCCCCCTCCAGGTCTCTGTTCTCCTACTAATCTCACTGTAACCCCCTCCAGGTCTCTGTTCTCCTACTAATCTCACTGTAACCCCCTCCAGGTCTCTGTTCTCCTACTAATCTCACTGTAACCCCCTCCAGGTCTCTGTTCTCCTACTAATCTCACTGTAACCCCCTCCAGGTCTCTGTTCTCCTACTAATCTCACTGTAACACTCCTCCAGGTCTCTGTTCTCCTACTAATCTCACTGTAACCCCCTCCAGGTCTCTGTTCTCCTACTAATCTCACTGTAACCCCCTCCAGGTCTCTGTTCTCTACTAATCTCACTGTAACCCTCCTCCAGGCCTCTGTTCTCCTACTAATCTACCTGTAACCCCCCTCCAGGTCTCTGTTCTCCTACTGATCTCACTGTAACCCCCCCCCCCCCCAGGTCTCTGTTCTCACTGTAACCCCATCCAGGTCTCTGTTCTCCTACTAATCTCACTGTAACCTCCTCCAGGTCTCTGTTCTCCTACTAATCTCACTGTAACCTCCAGGTCTCTGTTCTCCTACTAATCTCACTGTAACCCTCCTCCAGGTCTCTGTTCTCCTACTAATCTCACTGTAACCCTCCTCCAGGTCTCTGTTCTCCTACTAATCTCACTGTAACCCCCCTCCAGGTCTCTGTTCTCCTACTAATCTCACTGTAACCCTCCTCCAGGTCTCTGTTCTCCTACTAATCTCACTGTAACCCCCCTCCAGGTCTCTGTTCTCCTACTAATCTCACTGTAACCCTCCTCCAGGTCTCTGTTCTCCTACTAATCTCACTGTAACCCTCCTCCAGGTCTCTGTTCTCCTACTAATCTCACTGTAACCCCCCTCCAGGTCTCTGTTCTCCTACTAATCTCACTGTAACCCTCCTCCAGGTCTCTGTTCTCCTACTACACTCACTGTAACCCCCCTCCAGGTCTCTGTTCTCATACTAATCTCACTGTAACCCCCTCCAGGTCTCTGTTCTCCTACTAATCTCACTGTACCCCCCTCCAGGTCTCCGTTCTCCTACTAATCTCACTGTAGCCCCCCCTCCAGGTCTCTGTTCTCATACTAATCTCACTGTAACCCCCGCCCCCCCTCCAGGTCTCTGTTCTCATACTAATCTCACTGTAACCCCCTCCAGGTCTCTGTTCTCCTACTAATCTCACTGTACCCCCCTCCAGGTCTCCGTTCTCCTACTAATCTCACTGTAGCCCCCCCTCCAGGTCTCTGTTCTCCTACTAATCTCACTGTAACCCCCGCCCCCCCTCCAGGTCTCTGTTCTCCTACTAATCTCACTGTAACCCCCCTCCAGGTCTCTGTTCTCCTACTAATCTCACTGTAACCCCCCTCCAGGTCTCTCTTCTCCTACTGATCTCACTGTAACCCCCCTCCAGGTCTCTGTTCTCCTACTAATCTCACTGTAACCCCCTCCAGGTCTCTGTTCTCCTAATAATCTCACTGTAACCCTCCTCCAGATCTCTGTTCTCCTACTAATCTCACTGTAACCCTCCTCCAGGTCTCTGTTCTCCTACTAATCTCACTGTAACCCCCCTCCAGGTCTCTGTTCTCCTACTAATCTCACTGTAACCCTCCTCCAGGTCTCTGTTCTCCTACTAATCTCACTGTAACCCTCCTCCAGGTCTCTGTTCTCCTACTAATCTCACTGTAACCCCCCTCCAGGTCTCTGTTCTCCTACTAATCTCACTGTAACCCTCCTCCAGGTCTCTGTTCTCCTACTAATCTCACTGTAACCCCCCTCCAGGTCTCTGTTCTCCTACTAATCTCACTGTAACCCCCTCCAGGTCTCTGTTCTCCTACTAATCTCACTGTACCCCCCTCCAGGTCTCCGTTCTCCTACTAATCTCACTGTAGCCCCCCCTCCAGGTCTCTGTTCTCATACTAATCTCACTGTAACCCCCGCCCCCCCTCCAGGTCTCTGTTCTCCTACTAATCTCACTGTAACCTCCTCCAGGTCTCTGTTCTCCTACTAATCTCACTTGAACCCCCCTCCAGGTCTCTGTTCCCCTACTAATCTCACTGTAACCCTCCTCCCCCCTTCAGGTCTCTGTTCTCCTACTAATCTCACTGCAACCCCCCTCCAGGTCTCTGTTCTACTACTATTCTCACTGTAACCCCCCTCCAGGTCTCTGTTCTCCTACTAATCTCACTGTAACCCCCCTCCAGGTCTCTGTTCTCCTACTAATCTCACTGTAACCCCCCTCCAGGTCTCTGTTCTCCTACTAATCTCACTGTAACCCTCCTCCAGGTCTCTGTTCTCCTACTAATCTCACTGTAACCCCCCTCCAGGTCTCTGTTCTCCTACTAATCTCACTGTAACCCTCCTCCAGGTCTCTGTTCTCCTACTAATCTCACTGTAACCCCCTCCAGGTCTCTGTTCTCCTACTAATCTCACTGTAATCCCCCTCCAGGTCTCTGTTCTCCTACTAATCTCACTGTAACCCCCTCCAGGTCTCTGTTCTCCTACTAATCTCACTGTAACCTCCTCCAGGTCTCTGTTCTCCTACTAATCTCACTGTAACCCCCCTCCAGGTCTCTGTTCTCCTACTAATCTCACTGTAACCCTCCTCCAGGTCTCTGTTCTCCTACTAATCTCACTGTAACCCCCTCCAGGTCTCTGTTCTCCTACTGATCTCACTGTAACCCCCTCCAGGTATCTGTTCTTCTACTAATCTCACTATAACCCCCTCCAGGTCTCTGTTCTCCTACTAATCTCACTGTAACCCTCCTCCAGGTCTCTGTTCTCCTACTAATCTCACTGTAACCCCCCTCCAGGTCTCTGTTCTCCTTCTAATCT
Organism: Salvelinus fontinalis; assembly: GCF_029448725.1. Lineage (NCBI taxonomy): Eukaryota > Metazoa > Chordata > Actinopteri > Salmoniformes > Salmonidae > Salvelinus > Salvelinus fontinalis. Next base: position 32,022 of record NW_026600540.1, read on the forward strand.
CACTGTAACCCCCCTCCAGGTCTCTGTTCTCCTACTAATCTCACTGTAACCCTCCTCCAGGTCTCTGTTCTCCTACTAATCTCACTGTAACCCTCCTCCAGGTCTCTGTTCTCCTACTAATCTCACTGTAACCCTCCTCCAGGTCTCTGTTCTCCTACTAATCTCACTGTAACCCTCCTCCAGGTTTCTGTTCTCCGACTAATCTCACTGGAACCCCCCTCCAGGTCTCTGTTCTCCTACTAATCTCACTGTAACCTCCTCCCCCCCTCCAGGTCTCTGTTCTCCTACTAATCTCACTGTAACCCTCCTCCCCCCCTTCAGGTCTCTGTTCTCCTACTAATCTCACTGCTACCCCCCTCCAGGTCTCTGTTCTCCTACTAATCTCACTGTAACCCCCCTCCAGGTCTCTGTTCTCCTACTAATCTCACTGTAACCCCCCTCCAGGTCTCTGTTCTCCTACTAATCTCACTGTAACCCCCCTCCAGGTCTCTGTTCTCCTACTAATCTCACTGTAACCCTCCTCCAGGTCTCTGTTCTCCTACTAATCTCACTGTAACCTCCTCCAGGTCTCTGTTCTCCTACTAATCTCCCTGTAACCCCCCTCCAGGTCTCTGTTCTCCTACTAATCTCACTGTAACCCTCCTCCAGGTCTCTGTTCTCCTACTAATCTCACTGTAACCCTCCTCCAGGTCTCTGTTCTCCTACTAATCTCACTGTAACCCCCCTCCAGGTCTCTGTTCTCCTACTAATCTCACTGTAACCCTCCTCCAGGTCTCTGTTCTCCTACTAATCTCACTGTAACCCTCCTCCAGGTCTCTGTTCTCCTACTAATCTCACTGTAACCCCCCTCCAGGTCTCTGTTCTCCTACTAATCTCACTGTAACCCCCCCCCAGGTCTCTGTTCTCATACTAATCTCACTGTAACCCCCCCCCCCCCCCCCCTCCAGGTCTCTGTTCTCCTACTAATCCCACTGTAACCCTCCTCCAGGTCTCTGTTCTCCTACTAATCTCACTGTAACCCTCCTCCAGGTCTCTGTTCTCCTACTAATCTCACTGTAACCCCCCTCCAGGTCTCTGTTCTCCTACTAATCTCACTGTAACCCTCCTCCCCCCCTCCAGGTCTCTGTTCTCCTACTAATCTCACTGTAACCCTCCTCCAGGTCTCTGTTCTCCTATTAATCTCACTGTAACCCTCCTCCAGGTCTCTGTTCTCCTACTAATCTCACTGTAACCCCCCTCCAGGTCTCCGTTCTCCTACTAATCTCACTGTATCCCTCCTCCAGGTCTCTGTTCTCCTACTAATCTCACTGTAACCCCCTCCAGGTCTCTGTTCTCCTACTGATCTCACTGTAACCCCCTCCAGGTATCTGTTCTCCTACTAATCTCACTATAACCCTCCTCCAGGTCTCTGTTCTCCTACTAATCTCACTGTAACCCTCCTCCAGGTCTCTGTTCTCCTACTAATCTCACTGTAACCCCCCTCCAGGTCTCTGTTCTCCTACTAATCTCACTGTAACCCTCCTCCAGGTCTCTGTTCTCCTACTAATCTCACTGTAACCTCCTCCAGGTCTCTGTTCTCCTACTAATCTCACTGTAACCCCCCTCCAGGTCTCTGTTCTCCTACTAATCTCACTGTAACCCCCCCCCTAGGTCTCTGTTCTCATACTAATCTCACTGTAACCCCCCCCCCCCCCCTCCAGGTCTCTGTTCTCCTACTAATCCCACTGTAACCTCCTCCAGGTCTCTGTTCTCCTACTAATCTCACTGTAACAATCCTCCAGGTCTCTGTTCTCCTACTAATCTCACTGTAACCCCCCTCCAGGTCTCTGTTCTCCTACTAATCTCACTGTAACCCTCCTCCACCCCTCCAGGTCTCTGTTCTCCTACTAATCTCACTGTAACCCTCCTCCAGGTCTCTGTTCTCCTACTAATCTCACTGTAACCTCCTCCAGGTCTCTGTTCTCCTACTAATCTCACTGTAACCCCCCTCCAGGTCTCCGTTCTCCTACTAATCTCACTGTAACCCTCCTCCAGGTCTCTGTTCTCCTACTAATCTCACTGTAACCCCCTCCAGGTCTCTGTTCTCCTACTGATCTCACTGTAACCCCCTCCAGGTATCTGTTCTCCTACTAATCTCACTATAACCCTCCTCCAGGTCTCTGTTCTCCTACTAATCTCACTGTACCCCCCTGCAGGTCTCTGTTCTCCTACTAATCTCACTGTATCCCCCCTCCAGGTCTCTGTTCTCCTACTAATCTCACTGTAACCTCCTCCAGGTCTCTGTTCTCCTACTAATCTCACTGTAACCCTCCTCCAGGTCTCTGTTCTCCTACTAATCTCACTGTAACCCTCCTCCAGGTCTCTGTTCTCCTACTAATCTCACTGTAACCCCCCTCCAGGTCTCTGTTCTCCTACTAATCTCACTGTAACCCCTCCAGGTCTCTGTTCTCCTACTAATCTCACTGTAACCCTCCTCCAGGTCTCTGTTCTCCTACTAGTCTCACTGTAACCCCCTCCATGTCTCTGTTCTCCTACTAATCTCACTGTAACCCCCTCCATGTCTCTGTTCTCCTACTAAACTCACTGTAACCCTCCTCCGGGTCTCTGTTCTCCTACTAATCTCACTGTAACCCTCCTCCAGGTCTCTGTTCTCCTACTAATCTCACTGTAACCCTCCTCCAGGTCTCTGTTCTCCTACTAATCTCACTGTAACCCTCCTCCAGGTCTCTGTTCTCCTACTAATCTCACTGTAACCCCCTCCAGGTCTCTGTTCTCCTACTAATCTCACTGTAACCCTCCTCCGGGTCTCTGTTCTCCTACTAATCTCACTGTAACCCTCCTCCAGGTCTCTGTTCTCCTACTAATCTCACTGTAACCCCCTCCATGTCTCTGTTCTCCTACTAATCTCACTGTAACCCTCCTCCGGGTCTCTGTTCTCCTACTAATCTCACTGTAACCCTCCTCCAGGTCTCTGTTCTCCTACTAATCTCACTGTAACCTCCTCCAGGTCTCTGTTCTCCTACTAATCTCACTGTAACCCCCCTCCAGGTCTCTGTTCTCCTACTAATCTCACTGTAACCCTCGTCCAGGTCTCTGTTCTCCTACTAATCTCACTGCAACCCCCCTCCAGGTCTCTGTTCTACTACTATTCTCACTGTAACCCCCCTCCAGGTCTCTGTTCTCCTAATCTCACTGTACCCCCCCTCCAGGTCTCTGTTCTCCTTCTAATCTCACTGTAACCCTCCTCCAGGTCTCTGTTCTCCTACTAATCTCACTGTAACCCTCCTCCAGGTCTCTGTTCTCCTACTAATCTCACTGTAACCCCCCTCCAGGTCTCTGTTCTCCTACTAATCTCACTGTAACCCCCCTCCAGGTCTCTGTTCTCCTACTAATCTCACTGCAACCCCCCTCCAGGTCTCTGTTCTACTACTATTCTCACTGTAACCCCCCTCCAGGTCTCTGTTCTCCTAATCTCACTTTACCTCCCCTCCAGGTCTCTGTTCTCCTACTAATCTCACTGTAACCCTCCTCCAGGTCTCTGTTCTCCTACTAATCTCACTGTAACCCTCCTCCAGGTCTCTGTTCTCCTACTAATCTCACTGTAACCCCCCTCCAGGTCTCTGTTCTCCTACTAATCTCACTGTAACCCTCCTCCAGGTCTCTGTTCTCCTACTAATCTCACTGTAACCCCCCTCCAGGTCTCTGTTCTCCTACTAATCTCACTGTAACCCTCCTCCAGGTCTCTGTTGTCCTACTAATCTCACTGTAACCCCCCTCCAGGTCTCTGTTGTCCTACTAATCTCACTGTAACCCCCCTCAAGGTCTCTGTTCTCCTACTAATCTCACTGTAACCCCCTCCAGGGCTCTGTTCTCCTACTAATCTCACTGTAACCCCCTCCAGGTCTCTGTTCTCCTACTAATCTCACTGTAACCCTCCTCCAGGTCTCTGTTCTCCTACTAATCTCACTGTAACCCCCCTCCAGGTCTCTGTTCTCCTACTAATCTCACTGTAACCCCCTCCAGGTCTCTGTTCTCCTACTAATCTCACTGTAACCCCCTCCATTTTTCTGTTCTCCTACTAATCTCACTGTAACCCCCCCCCCCAGGTCTCTGTTCTCCCACTAATCTCACTGTACCCCCCTCCAGGTCTCTGTTCTCCTACTAATCTCACTGTACCCCCCTCCAGGTCTCTGTTCTCCTACTAGTCTCACTGTAACCCCCTCCAGGTCTCTGTTCTCCTACTAATCTCACTGTAACCCCCTCCAGGTCTCTGTTCTCCTACTAATCTCACTGTAACCCTCCTCCAGGTCTCTGTTCTCCTACTAATCTCACTGTAACCCCCTCCATGTTTCTGTTCTCCTACTAATCTCACTGTAACCCCCTCCAGGTCTCTGTTCTCCTACTAATCTCACTGTACCCCCCCTCCAGGTCTCTGTTCTCCTACTAATCTCACTGTAACCCTCCTCCAGGTCTCTGTTCTCCTATTAATCTCACTGTAACCCTCCTCCAGGTCTCTGTTCTCCTACTAATCTCACTGTAACCCTCCTCCAGGTCTCTGTTCTCCTACTAATCTCACTGTAACCCTCCTCCAGGTCTCTGTTCTCCTACTAATCTCACTTTAACCCTCCTCCAGGTCTCTGTTTTCCTACTAATCTCACTGTAACCCTCCTCCAGGTCTCTGTTCTCCTACTAATCTCACTGTAACCCTCCTCCAGGTCTCTGTTCTCCTACTAATCTCACTGTAACCCCCTCCATGTCTCTGTTCTCCTACTAATCTCACTGTAACCCTCCTCCGGGTCTCTGTTCTCCTACTAATCTCACTGTAACCCTCCTCCAGGTCTCTGTTCTCCTACTAATCTCACTGTAACCCCCTCCATGTCTCTGTTCTCCTACTAATCTCACTGTAACCCTCCTCCGGGTCTCTGTTCTCCTACTAATCTCACTGTAACCCTCCTCCAGGTCTCTGTTCTCCTACTAATCTCACTGTAACCTCCTCCAGGTCTCTGTTCTCCTACTAATCTCACTGTAACCCCCCTCCAGGTCTCTGTTCTCCTACTAATCTCACTGTAACCCTCGTCCAGGTCTCTGTTCTCCTACTAATCTCACTGCAACCCCCCTCCAGGTCTCTGTTCTACTACTATTCTCACTTTAACCCCCCTCCAGGTCTCTGTTCTCCTAATCTCACTGTACCCCCCCTCCAGGTCTCTGTTCTCCTTCTAATCTCACTGTAACCCTCCTCCAGGTCTCTGTTCTCCTACTAATCTCACTGTAACCCTCCTCCAGGTCTCTGTTCTCCTACTAATCTCACTGTAACCCCCCTCCAGGTCTCTGTTCTCCTACTAATCTCACTGTAACCCCCCTCCAGGTCTCTGTTCTCCTACTAATCTCACTGCAACCCCCCTCCAGGTCTCTGTTCTACTACTATTCTCACTGTAACCCCCCTCCAGGTCTCTGTTCTCCTAATCTCACTTTACCCCCCCTCCAGGTCTCTGTTCTCCTACTAATCTCACTGTAACCCTCCTCCAGGTCTCTGTTCTCCTACTAATCTCACTGTAACCCTCCTCCAGGTCTCTGTTCTCCTACTAATCTCACTGTAACCCCCCTCAAGGTCTCTGTTCTCCTACTAATCTCACTGTAACCCTCCTCCAGGTCTCTGTTCTCCTACTAATCTCACTGTAACCCCCCTCCAGGTCTCTGTTCTCCTACTAATCTCACTGTAACCCTCCTCCAGGTCTCTGTTGTCCTACTAATCTCACTGTAACCCCCCTCCAGGTCTCTGTTCTCCTACTAATCTCACTGTAACCCCCTCCAGGGCTCTGTTCTCCTACTAATCTCACTGTAACCCCCTCCAGGTCTCTGTTCTCCTACTAATCTCACTGTAACCCTCCTCCAGGTCTCTGTTCTCCTACTAATCTCACTGTAACCCCCCTCCAGGTCTCTGTTCTCCTACTAATCTCACTGTAACCCCCTCCAGGTCTCTGTTCTCCTACTAATCTCACTGTAACCCCCTCCATTTTTCTGTTCTCCTACTAATCTCACTGTAACCCCCCCCCAGGTCTCTGTTCTCCCACTAATCTCACTGTACCCCCCTCCAGGTCTCTGTTCTCCTACTAATCTCACTGTACCCCCCTCCAGGTCTCTGTTCTCCTACTAGTCTCACTGTAACCCCCTCCAGGTCTCTGTTCTCCTACTAATCTCACTGTAACCCCCTCCAGGTCTCTGTTCTCCTACTAATCTCACTGTAACCCTCCTCCAGGTCTCTGTTCTCCTACTAATCTCACTGTAACCCCCTCCATGTTTCTGTTCTCCTACTAATCTCACTGTAACCCCCTCCAGGTCTCTGTTCTCCTACTAATCTCACTGTACCCCCCCTCCAGGTCTCTGTTCTCCTACTAATCTCACTGTAACCCTCCTCCAGGTCTCTGTTCTCCTATTAATCTCACTGTAACCCTCCTCCAGGTCTCTGTTCTCCTACTAATCTCACTGTAACCCTCCTCCAGGTCTCTGTTCTCCTACTAATCTCACTGTAACCCTCCTCCAGGTCTCTGTTCTCCTACTAATCTCACTGTAACCCCTCCATGTCTCTGTTCTCCTACTAATCTCACTGTAACCCTCCTCCGGGTCTCTGTTCTCCTACTAATCTCACTGTAACCCTCCTCCAGGTCTCTGTTCTCCTACTAATCTCACTGTAACCTCCTCCAGGTCTCTGTTCTCCTACTAATCTCACTGTAACCCCCCTCCAGGTCTCTGTTCTCCTACTAATCTCACTGTAACCCTCATCCAGGTCTCTGTTCTCCTACTAATCTCACTGCAACCCCCCTCCAGGTCTCTGTTCTACTACTATTCTCACTGTAACCCCCCTCCAGGTCTCTGTTCTCCTTCTAATCTCACTGTACCCCCCCTCCAGGTCTCTGTTCTCCTTCTAATCTCACTGTAACCCTCCTCCAGGTCTCTGTTCTCCTACTAATCTCACTGTAACCCTCCTCCAGGTCTCTGTTCTCCTACTAATCTCACTGTAACCCCCCTCCAGGTCTCTGTTCTCCTACTAATCTCACTGCAACCCCCCTCCAGGTCTCTGTTCTACTACTATTCTCACTGTAACCCCCCTCCAGGTCTCTGTTCTCCTAATCTCACTGTACCCCCCCTCCAGGTCTCTGTTCTCCTACTAATCTCACTGTAACCCTCCTCCAGGTCTCTGTTCTCCTACTAATCTCACTGTAACCCTCCTCCAGGTCTCTGTTCTCCTACTAATCTCACTGTAACCCCCCTCCAGGTCTCTGTTCTCCTACTAATCTCACTGTAACCCTCCTCCAGGTCTCTATTCTCCTACTAATCTCACTGTAACCCCCCTCCATGTCTCTGTTCTCCTACTAATCTCACTGTAACCCCCCTCCAGGTCTCTGTTCTCCTACTAATCTCACTGTAACCCCCTCCAGGTCTCTGTTCTCCTACTAATCTCACTGTAACCCTCCTCCAGGTCTCTGTTCTCCTACTAATCTCACTGTAACCCCCCTCCAGGTCTCTGTTCTCCTACTAATCTCACTGTAACCCCCTCCAGGTCTCTGTTCTCCTACTAATCTCACTGTAACCCCCTCCATGTTTCTGTTCTCCTACTAATCTCACTGTAACCCCCCCCAGGTCTCTGTTCTCCCACTAATATCACTGTACCCCCCTCCAGGTCTCTGTTCTCCTACTAATCTCACTGTACCCCCCTCCAGGTCTCTGTTCTCCTACTAGTCTCACTGTAACCCCCTCCAGGTCTCTGTTCTCCTACTAATCTCACTGTAACCCCCTCCATGTTTCTGTTCTCCTACTAATCTCACTGTAACCCCCTCCAGGTCTCTGTTCTCCTACTAATCTCACTGTACCCCCCTGCAGGTCTCTGTTATCCTACTAATCTCACTGTAACCCCCTCCAGGTCTCTGTTCTCCTACTAATCTCACTGTAACCCTCCTCCAGGTTTCTGTTCTCCTACTAATCTCACTGTATCCCCCCTCCAGGTCTCTGTTCTCCTACTAATCTCACTGTAACCTCCTCCAGGTCTCTGTTCTCCTACTAATCTCACTGTAACCCTCCTCCAGGTCTCTGTTCTCCTACTAATCTCACTGTAACCCTCCTCCAGGTCTCTGTTCTCCTACTAATCTCACTGTAACCCTCCTCCAGGTCAATGTTCTCCTACTAATCTCACTGTAACCCCCCTCCAGGTCTCTGTTCTCCTACTAATCTCACTGTAACCCCTCCAGGTCTCTGTTCTCCTACTAATCTCACTGTAACCCTCCTCCAGGTCTCTGTTCTCCTACTAATCTCACTGCAACCCCCCTCCAGGTCTCTGTTCTACTACTATTCTCACTGTAACCCCCCTCCAGGTCTCTGTTCTCCTAATCTCACTGTACCCCCCCCCCTCCAGGTCTCTGTTCTCCTACTAATCTCACTGTAACCCTCCTCCAGGTCTCTGTTCTCCTACTAATCTCACTGTAACCCTCCTCCAGGTCTCTGTTCTCCTACTAATCTCACTGTAACCCCCCTCCAGGTCTCTGTTCTCCTACTAATCTCACTGTAACCCCCCTCCAGGTCTCTGTTCTCCTACTAATCTCACTGCAACCCCCCTCCAGGTCTCTGTTCTACTACTATTCTCACTGTAACCCCCCTCCAGGTCTCTGTTCTCCTAATCTCACTGTACCCCCCCTCCAGGTCTCTGTTCTCCTACTAATCTCACTGTAACCCTCCTCCAGGTCTCTGTTCTCCTACTAATCTCACTGTAACCCTCCTCCAGGTCTCTGTTGTCCTACTAATCTCACTGTAACCCCCCTCCAGGTCTCTGTTCTCCTACTAATCTCACTGTAACCCCCTCCAGGGCTCTGTTCTCCTACTAATCTCACTGTAACCCCCTCCAGGTCTCTGTTCTCCTACTAATCTCACTGTAACCCTCCTCCAGGTCTCTGTTCTCCTACTAATCTCACTGTAACCCCCCTCCAGGTCTCTGTTCTCCTACTAATCTCACTGTAACCCCCTCCAGGTCTCTGTTCTCCTACTAATCTCACTGTAACCCTCCTCCAGGTCTCTGTTCTCCTACTAATCTCACTGTACCCCCCTCCAGGTCTCTGATCACAATTTTGTTTCCTTTTCTGTCCCCTTTTCTCCCTTCCTTCTCCGTGGCTGAGTGACTCATTGTGTGCTTATAGAACAGGACTGGCGGAAGCTGAGTGAACATTTCTGGAGGACCTATCTTCCTTTCACTCCCTTCTTTACCTTCTGGAGGACCTATCATCCTTTCACTCCTTACCTTCTGGAGGACCTATCATCCTTTCACTCCCTTCTTTACCTTCTGGAGGACCTATCATCCTTCTTTACTTCCTCCTCTCTACTTTCTCTTCCTCTGTATCTGCTGCTAAAGCCACTTTCTATCACTCTAAATTTCAAGCTCCTTTCTCTAATCCTAGGACACTATTTTCCACCTCCTCTCTCCTTAATCCTCCACCCCCTCCCTCCTCCCTCTCTGTTTTTTCAACCTCTTTGAAAAGAAGGTTGATGGGAATCCGCTCCTCATTCAATCAGCCTATTGAGTCAACTGGTCCCACTCACACAGAACTTGTCACGACTTCAACCGAGGCAGGCTCTCCTTCTCGTTCGGGTGGCGCTCGGCGGTCGTCGTCACCGGCCTACTAGCTGCCACTGACTCTTTTTCCTCCCCCTCCTTATGTGTTTATTTGTATCACCTGTGTTTAGTTAATTGTTAATTAGTGTGGCTTTATTAGTCAGCCAGCCCGTACGCTTCTTTGTGCGGGATTGTTTCATTGTAGCTTTTGGGATTTCGGGAGTGGTTATGATTATTGTGGACTGGGTTTGTTTCGCGTGTCATTGGACCGTTGTGTATGACACCCAGTACGTCCGTGTTGGACATTTCATTTGTTAGTTGGGTATTAAAGACTCAACCTATTGAAGCTCTGCTGTTCCTGCGTCTGACTTCGCACCTCCCGACACTCAGGTCGTTACAGAACTATTCTACACCTCTTTCTCCCCTCCCTCTCCAGATGAAATCCTGAGATGAGTGTGGTCTGACCGGCCGACAAAAAACCATGAGGTTGAAGGAAGAGTCCGTAGAGCTCCGAGACAGGATTGTGTCGAGGCCCAGATCTGGGGAAGGCTACCAAAACATTTCTGCACCATTGAAGGTCCCCAACAACACAGTTGTCTCCATCATTTTTAAATGCAAGAAGTTCGGAACCACCAAGACTCTTCCTAGAGCTGGCCGACAGTGGAACGGCTGTCGTCCTCTTCTTCCTCTGAAGAGGTGTAGCAAGGATCGGACCAATACGGAGCGTGGTAGGTGTCCATGTTTTAATAGGGAAAACTGAACATGAACACAAATACAAAAACAATAAACTTGACCAAACCGAAACAGTCCCGTGTGGCACAAACACTGACACAGGAAACAATCACCCACAAAATACCCAAAGAACATGGCTGCCTAAATATGGTTCCCAATCAGAGACAACGATAAACACCTGCCTCTAATTGAGAACCAATCTAGGCAACCATAGACTTACATAAACACCTAGAAGGAACACAACCCCATAAATCTACAAAAAAAACCTAGACAGTACAAACACCCTAGACGAGACAAAAACACACAAACCACCCTCGTCACACCCTGACTGTAACGTAAATGTAAATATTTAAAGAAAACAAAGAATGCTCTGCTAAATGTGATGGTAAATGACTGCTAAATGACTTAAATGTAAATGTAAATTATGGGATATTGTGATGTCATTATAGGATATTGTGATGTCATTATGGGATATTGTGATGTCATTATGGGATATTGTGATGTCATTATGGGATATTGTGATGTCATTATGGGATATTGTGATATTCATTATAGGATATTGTGTGTAGCTTGATGAGGAGGAAAAAACGATTTATTCCATTTTAGAATAAGGCTGTAACTTTTAACAAATTGTGGAAAACATCAAGGAGTCTGAAGATGATGATGAAGATATGTTTTCAGCACGACAGCGTTTGGGTTTTGTCCCACTTGGATCTATTGTGTTTAAATCAATTCAGTAGTTCTGAACCTGCACCTGCCTCCTGCTCTCTACACTCGTGACAAAAATTATAAAAACTTGTTTTTGCTTTGTCAAAAAAAAGTCGAGGAGACTGAAGAGAGGCGTGCACTGTAATGTAAATATTTTACTTATTTGTCTCATTACCACTTCACTTCATTGAGTGAAGCGACAATACAATCGTTCACTATGCCAGATACACTGTAGTTACACATAGCTTTCTTCCAATCAGAAAACAAAACAGGAAGGAACCAATCGTTCACTATGCCAGATACACTGTAGTTACACATAGCTTTCTTCCAATCAGAAAACAAAACAGGAAGGAACCAATCGTTCACTATGCCAGATACACTGTAGTTACACATAGCTTTCTTCCAATCAGAAAACAAAACAGGAAGGAACCAATCGTTCACTATGCCAGATACACTGTAGTTACACATAGCTTTCTTCCAATCAGAAAACAAAACAGGAAGGAACCAATCGTTCACTATGCCAGATACACTGTAGTTACACATAGCTTTCTTCCAATCAGAAAACAAAACAGGAAGGAACCAATCGTTCACTATGCCAGATACACTGTAGTTACACATAGCTTTCTTCCAATCAGAAAACAAAACAGGAAGGAACCAATCGTTCACTATGCCAGATACACTGTAGTTACACATAGCTTTCTTCCAATCAGAAAACAAAACGTATAGAGGAAGGAACCGAGACTGCAAAAGAATATAGACATAAATATATTCCACACTTCACGTACTTCTAAATATAAGTATATCTAAATATGCATTAGATACATTAAATCATGATATCACACTCATATTTGTTATTTTTTGAATGGCTATAAAGTCTCGTAGACATACTATACAGTGCCTTCATAAAGTATTCACACCTCTTGAATTATTCCAGATTTTGTTGTGTTACAGTCTGATTTTAAAATTGATTAATTTCAGATTTTTTTTTGTCACTGGCCTACACACAATACCCCATAATGTCAAATTGGAATGATTATTTTTAGAAATGTTTACAAATGAATTCAAAATTAAAAGCTGAAATTTCTTGAGTCATGGACCACTTTGATATGGCAAATCCAAATAAGTTCAGGAGTAGAAATGTGCTTAATAAGTTGCATGGCCTCCCTCTGTGTTTAATAATAATGTTTAACATGATTTGTGAATGCCTATCTAACCTTTGTACCCCACATATACAATTATCTGAAAGGTCACTTAGTCGAGCAGTGAATTTCAAGCACAGATTCAATCACGAAGACCAGGGAGGTTTTCCAATGCCTAGCATAGAAGGGCACCTAATTGTTGATGGGTAAAAATCAACAACAACAAAAAGGCAGACATTGAGTATCCCTTTGAGCACGGTGAAGTTATTAATTATGGACGGTGTATCAATAAATCCAGTCACTACAAAGATACAGATGTCCTTCCTAACTCAGTTGCCGTAGAGGAAGGAAACCGCTCAGGGATTTCACCATGAGGCCAATGGTGACCTTAAAACAGTTAAGAGTTTAATGGGTGTGATAGGAGAAAAGTGAGGATGGATCAACAACATTGTAGTTACTCCACAATACAAACCTAAATGACAGAGTGAAAAGAAGGAAGTCAGTACAGAATAAAGATATTCCAAGACAGGCATCCTGTTTTCAATAAGGCACTAAAGTAAAACTGTAAAAAGAAATGGCTAAGAAATGAACTTTATTTCCTGAAAACAAAGTGTTATGGTTGAGACAAATCCAACACATCACTAAGTACCGCATATTTCCAAGCATGGTGGTGGCTGCAACATGTTATGGATATACTTGTCATCGGCAAGGACTAGAGAGTTTTTTAGGATAAAAAGAAACTAAGCACAGGCTAAATCCTAAAGGAAATCCTGCTTCAGTCTGCTTTCCTAAAGACACTGGGAGACAAATTCACCTTTCAGCAAGACAATACCCGAAAGCATAAGATCAAATATACACTGCCGTTGCTTAGCAAGATGATAGCGAATGTTCCTGAGTGGCTTAGTTACAGTTTTGACTTAAATCTAAAAATCTATGGCAAGACTTGAAAATGACTGTTTAGGTATGAAACCTTTCTGAAGGCACTGTAAATATATTATTTTTAAGAGAAATAATTAAAGGACTTCATGTTGGTTTGACCTGCGTCACAGCTCTCTGGGCCCCTCTTCTGAGCAGCTTCTTGACCGATACCTTAAACTCCTCCGTCTTCAGAACGTATATGATGGGGTTGAGCATTGGTGGCAGTACTGAGGTCAGGGAGAGGTTGATGATCCGGGCGTCGGTTGGTATGATGGGGTGGAGGACGTATGTGAAAATAACAGGCAGGAAGAATATGGCCACCAGTATTAGGTGTGAGGTACATGTCTTTATGGCTCTGAGTCTGGGAGAGAGAGAGAGGGGGGGTTAGAGGTGGAGAGTGAGAGGAGAGAGAGAGAGAGGGAGAAAGAGAGAGAGAGAGAGGAGGTTAGAGGTGGAGAGTGAGAGGAGAGAGAGAGAAAGAGAGAGACAGAGAGAGAGAGAAAGAGAGACTGAGAGAGACAGAGAGAGCGAGAGAGAGAGCGAGAGAGAGAGAGACAGAGAGAGAGAGAGAGAAGGAAAGAATGTGTGCCAATACAGTATTGGATTATCTATACAGTTTTAATTGCATTCTCAATATCTCCCAGCATGTATCACTCTTGTAACAATTCCATCACTCTAAAAAGGTTTTTCTGAGGCCTCACGCCAATTTAGCATATGAGCCGTTCTGGCTTGGACAAGTCTACTTACTGACTTGACGTACTTATTCCAGTCAGTATTACTTCTCACCTGTCCTGGGGCAGTGTGATGGTGAACAGGGCGTGTGTTATACAGATGTAGGAGGATACGATGAAGATCATTGGGAGATAGAGAACTATACAGGTGTTGATTTGGCTCATCGCTACGTTAGGGACCACATCAGAACAGGGGGCCGCCAGACGGAACAGGGGACCGTGGTCACAGAAGTAGCTGTTGATCACCAGAGACCTACAATACATTATACAACATTTTATTACCCAGATATTAGAGCAAACAACAGAAATGTGTCTTTAGCTAAGTTTTTTCTCGAGGGTTCACCTCCTTACCCACCGGGATTTCTCTCACATTCAAGACGAACTGAGGTAAAGACAACATTAAACCATCAACTTTTACAGACAAACTGACAACAACCACATGATATATATATTCTTTTATATCCTTTATTTTATTCGTTTACTGTAAAGTGTTTTGATTTATCTCTACAAGGTGTTGATGCTGAACAAAGAAGAGCTCTCCTGTAGGTGTCCCAAAACATACACGGGCCATTTTCTCAAAAGTTACAAGTTTATCAACTTTCAAAGCAGAATTTACTTTCCCATTGTTCCACAACTGCTATGTATGATACACCATTGTCTAGCTTTTAGCCGTTTCAACATGTTGCCACATAAGACTGAATCAAGGTGCTGGGTCACATCTAAGGAGCTAAATGTTTAAAATTAAACTGTTGATTTCACAGGTTAAAAAAGGAATGGAAAGGAACAATACCAGAACTTTTTGGGGGTTCGAACTGTTTCAGAAATGTGTTTTGTTGGAACAAAAATAGTTGTTCTGTTCAGAACGAAACGTTTGTAAAATAATTTAGGTTTTAATCCCTGATTGTGTAGATGGGTGAGAAACTAAATGAATACATGTTGAATTCAGGCTGTAACACATCAAAATGTGGAAGAAGTTACTGAATGTACAAAACATGAGCAACACCTTCCTAATATTGAGTTAAACCCCATTTTGCCTTCAAGACAGGCTCAATTCATCGGGGTATGGACTCTACAATGTGTCGAAAGCGTTCCACAGGGATGCTGGCCCATGTTGACTCCAATGCTTCCCACAGTTGTGTCAAGTTGTCTGGATATCCTTTGGGTGGTGGACCATTATTGATAGAAACGGGAAACTGTTGAGTGTGAAAAACCCAGCAGCATTGCAGTTCCTGACACCAACCGGTGCGCCTGGCACCTACTACCATAACCCATTCAAAGGCACTTAAATCTTTTGTCTTGCCCATTCACCCACTGAATGGCACACATACACACCTCATTTCTTGCATGTCTCAAAGATTAAAAAACATTCTTTAAATTAACATGTCTCCTCCCATTCATCTACACTGATTTAAGTGGATTTAACAAGTGACTTGTCACGCCCGCTCCGCCTACCCCTGGAGCTCGAGGTCGCCAGGATCCCCCGCCCCCATCAGTACTGGGGGTACTTGGACTCACGTAGACTCAATTACTTGTGTCATTACCTTACCTATATCTGTCTGTTCCCAAGCTATGTTCCCTGCTTCGGGATTGTCTCATGTCTGTGTTACCCGTGTTCTGACGCTGTTCGTGTCTTGTTTCCTTGTCTGTTCCCGAATAAATGTCTGATTCCCCGTACCTGCTTCTCCTGTCCGGCGTCGGTCTTTACAGAATCCCGAAGCCATCACACGAAGCATCGGGGAGTACTGGCGTTCTGGTTGGTGGTGATGTCGGTCCTGGGTTGCCGCCAATGGAAACGGGGGGTGCCTAGCCAGCTCGTCGGGCTTCCACACCCTAGCTTGCTCGAGAAGTTTCTTTGACCCGGTTGGCACGGAAGGAGCCCATCCCACGTCGGGCCTCAGCCGGCTCGTCAGACTGTTACGTCTCCGCCGGATCGTCAGGCTCCTATGCCTCAGCCGGATCGTCAGGCTCCTATGCCTCAGCCGGATCGTCAGGCTCCTATGCCTCAGCCGGATCGTCAGGCTCCTATGCCTCAGCCGGATCGTCAGGCTCCTATGCCTCAGCCGGATCGTCAGGCTCCTATGCCTCAGCCGGATCGTCAGGCTCCTATGCCTCAGCCGGATCGTCAGGCTCCTATGCCTCAGCCGGATCGTCAGGCTCCTATGCCTCAGCCGGATCGTCAGGCTCCTATGCCTCAGCCGGATCGTCAGGCTCCTATGCCTCAGCCGGATCGTCAGGCTCCTATGCCTCAGCCGGATCGTCAGGCTGCTATGCCTCAGCCGGCTCGCCAGGCTCCCACGCCCCTGCCGGTCCGTGGGGAGTTGACCCCCAGCCGGCTTGCCCAGGTAGGATGCTGGGTGGCATACCACCTGGGCGAATTTCGCCCTTACACGACTTTAATAAGGGATCATAGGTTTAACCTGGATTCACCTGATCAGTCTATGTCATGGAAAGAGCAGGTGTTGACCCGAACGTCTTTATCAAGTCTAACAATAAAACCGCGGGAGCATTCATAAGTGTAAGATAACCATCTTTTTTTCATGAGTTGATTTTTTTTGTACCTAGCAGCAAGTCATTGGACTGGAGGTTCATGCACTATGTCTGAAACCAATAGTTTGATGTGATTTAACCTGTTGGGGATGGGGGCGCTGTTTAGACTATTTATGCTAATTGGGTAATTTTTGAAACGGCTTCCCACAAAATCCTTGATCGTACAATATGCATATTATTATTATTATTGGATAGAAAACAGTCTATAGTTTCTATAGGAGTTGAAATTTTGTCTCTAAGTGGAACAGAGCCCATTCTACAGCAATTTCCCTGACATGGAGTCAGATTTGAGAAATGTTGGCCACTGTTCTGAAGTCAGTTAAAAGGGCACTGTTATTGCTATGACTATACGGACACTTCTTACGTCTTCCCCTGGATGCCTTTACGTGATGACGATTCCAATGGGGTCGATTGCGCGTTCACAGGCCCTATAAATTAAAAAACCCTGTAGCTAGCAAGTCTTTCCTTGGTGCGTAACGCGCGTGCTGGACACCGACCCGCTCCTGTTCCAAGCGTTAGTTTAGCCTGTTATATTTCTCCGGTCATCTTTTCACTCGTCATAGGAGTTAAAAACATCATAAGGTAGTTAATTAAAAGCGTTTTATAGCAATTTATATCCGTTTAGTGCGATTTTGGGACATTTATTTTTGAAACGATGTGAATAGCCGGGCACGCTTTTCAGTTCATCCCGAACGCAGTTGGCATTTCCACATGGCAAGAGGACAGCTTTCCACCAAAAGACGATTACTCCCAAGAAAGGATCCTTTGCCCAAGATACTGATGGAAGAACAGCTCAAGGTAGGACATTTTTATTATGATAAATCGTGTTTCTGTCGAAACATTTTAGTGGCTTAGGACGCCATGTTTTTTGACGTAGCTTCGCTTGGCGCAAACTGTATTGAAAAGTAAGGATAAATTAAAAAATGTAATTCCGCAATTGTATTAAGAATTAAATTGTCTATCAATCCCTGTCCACCCTATATTTTTTAGTCACGTTTATGAGTATTTATGTATAAGAGTAGATCACTGTCTAAGTGGCGCAAGGACATTTTTCTGACCAGCTTGTCTACATTTCACATTGTCTAACCATGATTTTGGTGGCTAAATATAAACATTTGCGATCAAACTCTATATGGATTGTGTAATATGATGTTACAGGAGTGTCATCGGAAGAATTCTGAGAAGGTTAGTGAAAAAATTAATATCTTTTGGCGATGTTGACTTTTATCGCTCACTTTGGCTAGAATCAATGCTGGGCTGCTATGTGCTATGTGCTATGCTAATATAATGATTTATTGTGTTTTCGCTGTAAGACACTTAGAAAATCTGAAATATTGTCTGTATTCACAGGATCTGTGTCTTTCGATTCGTGTATGCTGTGTATTTTTACGAAATGTTTGATGATTAGTAAGTAGGTAAACACGTTGCTCTAAGTAGTTTTTCTATTCCATTTGTGACGGTGGGTGCAATTGTAACCTATGCCATCGACCTGAAATATGCACTTTTTTCTAACAAAACCTATCCCATACCATAAATATGTTATCAGACTGTCATCTAATGAGTTTTTTTGTTGGTTAGGGGCTATAAATATCTTAGTTTAGCCGAATTGGTGATGGCTACTGGTGTTGGTGGACAAATAAAAGATGGTGGATTATGCTAATGTGTTTTTAGGTAATAGATGTACATCTTTACATATTGTGTCTTCCCTGTAAAACATTTTAAAAATCGGACATGTTGACTGGATTCACAAGATCTGTGTCTTTCATTAGCTGTATTGGACTTTAATGTGTGAAAGTTAAATATTTAAAAAAAAAAAATTTTTTGAATTTCGCGGCACTGGTTTTTCAGTGGGGGGGGGGGTGTGCCGCTGATCCTAGACAGGTTAACAGATAAAGCCGTAATTCACAGAAGCTATGCTTTTGCAGTGGAGTCGTTTGCACTACAACACGATACATACTAACCTACAGAAAGAGAGCCGGGTGATGAGACACACAGAGATCAACACCATCAACACAGCAAACGTCCAGGCGGCGCCCGTCAGCTGGAGCATGGACCTGTGAGTGACCATCATGTGGTACCTGGGAAAGAACATTTACATTTACATTTTTAGTCATTTAGCAGACGCTCTTATCCAGAGCGACTTACAGTAGAGTGCATACATTTTATTACATTTTACATACTGAGACAAGGATATCCCTACCGGCCAAACCCTCCCTAACCCGGACGACGCTATGCCAATTGTGCGTCGCCCCACGGACCTCCCGGTTGCGGCCGGCTGCGACAGAGCCTGGGCGCAAACCCAGCCCAGCCTGGGCGCGTCCCCAGAGACACTGGTGGCGCAGCTAGCACTGCGATGCAGTGCCCTAGACGACTGCGCCACCCGGGAGGCCTGGGTGACAATGGAACTTTGAGAGTTGATGACACAGCCCCTCTTGTCATTTAATAGGATCTCTGGTGGGGGGGAAAGCTGTTCAACTTTATAGTGTTATAATCGTCAATGGTTGATTATTATTGTTTTATAATTATTCAGTCGAGATTCCTACATTTGGGGAACTTGCAGGGATCAGCACGACCAGAGTGCATTGGCCGAGCCTCACGCTGGGTCAACCTCCTTTGTGATCAAGGTGTCTGCCAGGAAACTATATCCTTATATATGATTTAAATGCAGTGAATCCATGTTAAATCGTATTTTTTTTAATATATAATACATTTAATAAATATATTTGAATAAATGGTCAAATAAATCAAATTATTCAATTCAAAATATTTTCTTTATCCCAGAAGAGTCAAATAATGTCGTCTTTCTGAATGTTATTTTAATTGAGTTAATAATTTGATGTATTATCTGAGACCTGAGCGGGCAGCAGATGGCCACCAGTCTGTCATAGGAGAGGATGGTGAGGTTGAAGGACTGCATGGTGATGAAGAGGAAGACGAAGAAGAGGCTAGTGAGACACTGGTCGTAGGAGATGAGCTGTCTGTTGAACAGGAACATGTCCAGCAGCTTGGGAACCAGGGCCGTGCTTTCACACACGTCTGTGAAGGCCAGGTTGAACACAGCAATGTACTTGGGGCTGTAAGGGCAGAACATAAATAGCTTTTAATATTAATATAAATATCACGTAACGGAGATCGGGGAGCAGGGCAGGCTCCCACACATGTCTGTGAAGGCCAGGGGAACTGGGACTTCAAAAAGATAGAATGTCCAACAAAGGACCTTTTACACTGTCTTGTGTTAATGAGATTAAAAGAGGTCTGATTACCTGTGGAGACTGCGGTCCACGTAGATGCCAGTCATGACGAAGGTGTTGCCCACCTAGACCCAATACACACACACACACACACACACACACACACACAGAGCAGAGAGCAGAAATGACCCAACATGGATTCTATTGGAAAGTGAACAACTTTAGAGTTTATCACCTGGACCAACCTGGACCAGAGCTAGTCAGTAACCCCCTGGACCAGAGCTAGCTGGTAACACCCCGGACCAGAGCTAGTCAGTAACACCCGGAGCCAGAGCTAGTCAGTAACACCCCGGACCGGAGCTAGTCAGTAACACCCGGAGCCAGAGCTAGTCAGTAACACCCCGGACCAGAGCTAGTTGGTAACACCCCGGACCAGAGCTAGTTGGTAACACCCTGGACCAGAGCTAGTTGGTAACACCCTGGACCAGAGCTAGTTGGTAACACCCCGGACCAGAGCTGGTCAGTAACCCCTGGACCAGAGCTGGTCAGTAACCCCCTGGACCAGAGCTAGTCAGTAACCCCCTGGACCAGAGCTAGTTGGTAACACCCGGGACCAGAGCTAGTCAGTAACCCCCTGGACCAGAGCTAGTTGGTAACACCCCGGACCAGAGCTAGCTGGTAACACCCGGAGCCAGAGCTAGTTGGTAACACCCTGGACCAGAGCTAGTCAGTAACACCCTGGACCAGAGCTAGTCAGTAACACCCTGGACCAGAGCTAGTCAGTAACACCCTGGACCAGAGCTAGGGACTTACCAGAGAGATGATGTATACAAAACAGAGGAAGCAGTAGTAGTACTTCATGTAGGGGATGGCTATGAAACCACTGATGAAGAAGTAAGGGGGTCGGATGATGGTGTTGATGTCTGTCTGGTTAGGGTCAGAGGTCAGGGAACTCATCCTGACTGGATAACGTCCCCCTCTGGCTGGTGATAATCTGTGGAATTACATAACCATGATTACAAATAAGGATGTTCAAAACTGTACATTAATTCACCTGTTGACACAAACATAATTGAAGCATCGTTAGAGGAAAGGGAATTATCCAAGTTCATCAAAAAGGTACATTACAAATAATTTACAAAAATGTATAAAATAATATTCTATTCAATGTTAGCGCATTCGATCCCAGCAGCTAAGAAAAGGTTTAAACCAGTCACTTCAGACATCAAACTAAATAGCAGAATGTCAACATCTCCACCAATTAGTAAAGCCGCTGTTTATCATGTAAATGTCAAGTTGAACCCACCTCCTCAGGTGATGTGGTGAACCTGACAGCCCAGGTCTAGTGTGAGTACCTGGGCAGAGACAACAGGCTTATATATACTGTATCATCTTCACCTGCTGGTCATTAGTACACAGAGTTACATCACTGGTTCCCAATCCTGGTCCCGGGGACCCAAAGAGATGCACATTGTAGTTACTGCACTAACACACCTGATTCAGCTCAACTCATCATCAAGCCTTTGATTAGATGAATCAGGATGAATCATTTTCCCTTTGGGAAACATTGAAACAGCTAACGACACATAGAATAATGTATTATGTTAGTTTTATGTTAGTTATACAGTAGGTGTCACGCCCTGACCGCAGAGAGCTTTTAATGTCTCTATTTTGGTTTGGTCAGGGTATGATTTGGGTGGGCATTCTATGTTCATTTTCTATGTTTTGTATTTCTTTGTGTTTTGCCGGGGTGTGGTTCTCAATCAGAGGCAGCTGTCTATCGTTGTTTCTGATTGAGAATCATACATAGGCAGCTTTTTCCCCACCTGTGTTTTGTGGGTAGTTATTTACTGTTTAGTGTTTTGCACCTGACAGGACTGTTTCGGTTATTCTCTTTGTTATTTTGTTATTAGTGTTCAGCTTCAATAAAAAGCATGAACACTTACGACGCTGTGCTTTGGTCCGATTCCTCTTCATCTGACGACGACACCCGTTACAGAACTACCCACCACAAACAGACCAAGCAGCGTGGTATGGAGGAGCAGAGGGTTCAGGACTCCTGGACTTTGGAGGAGATATTGGACTGTAAGGGACCCTGGAGACAGGCTGGGGAATATCGCCGCCCGAAAGAAGAACTGGAGGCAGCGAAAGCTGAGAGGCGGCGATATGAGGCAAGGCAGCGCAGCAGGCACGAGAGGCAGCCCCCAGGCGATAGACCTGAGCCAACTCCCCGTGCTTACCGGAAGCGTGGTACTGGTCAGGCACCGTGTTATGCGGTAGCTCATAGCCCGGAGCACTATATGCCAGCCCCCCGCAAGTGCCATGCGAGAGTGGGCAGCCAGGGCGGTTTGTGCCTGCTCAGCGCGTTTGGTCTCCGGTGCGCCGTTTCGGCCCAGGGTATCCTGCGCCGGCTCTGCGTACTGTGTCTCTGGGGCGCTGGGACGGTTCAGTTTGACCTGTGCCTGCACTCTGGAGGGGCCGGGCTAAAGTGGGCATTCAGCCTGGAGGAGTGGTGCCAAGGCTGCGCACCAGGGCTCCTGTAAGTCTCCCCAGCCTGGTGGGCCCTGTGGCAGCCCCACGCACCAAGCTGTCTCTGCGTCTCCTCCCTCCAGCGACGTCCTCCAGTCCGGAGCCTCCAGCGACGTCCTCCAGTCCGGAGCCTCCAGCGACGTCCTCCAGTCCGGAGCCTCCAGCGACGCCCTCCAGTCTGGAGCCTCCAGTCCGGGGCCCGCTACGAGGGCGCCCCGTCCGGGGCCCGCAGCGGTGAGAGTCCCTGCTCTAGAGGCTCCACCTAAGTGGGCCAAGCCAGAGGTGGAGCGGGGTCTACGTCCTGCACCAGAGCCGCCACCACGGAGAAATGCCCACCCTGACCCTCCCCTATAGGTTCAGGTTTTGTGACCGGAGTCCGCACCTTTGGGAGGGAGGGGGGGGGGGGGGGGGGGGTACTGTCACGCCCTGACTGTAGAGAGCTTTTTACGTCTCTATTTTGGTTTGGTCAGGGTATGATGTGTGGGCATTCTATGTTCATTTTCTATGTTTTGTATTTCTTTGTGTTTGGCCTTGTGTGGTTCTCAATCAGAGGCAGCTGTCTATCTGTTAAAGGAATTAAATTATTCCTCTATGTACTCATTAATTAAAATCAATCTGTCTATTTATAAGAATTTGTAAGATACTTACTAACATAAAATAGACAGGATACAGTCTTATTAAAATTAGATAATAGTATTTATTCTCGGAGCACGCTCCCATTTGACCATAAACAACAGTTTATATACAAGATATGACGTCATTGGTTTACAGAATAAATCTCCTCCTCTTGACCAATATAAAACAGGTTCAAAAGTTCATTCCAACTCCCCAGCGCACACACACACGACACACAATATAATTTATTCTCATGAAAGCTCACTATAATTTATTACCACTTTAGCAGACAACTCAAGATAATGGAAAACCTAAAAAGTTACTCACTGCCTTATCTAAACATCTCAGGGCGAAGTTGGGTCAGTTCAACCATAGTTTAACGACCCTTTTTGCTTACTTTATAACCCACAGCACAAACCTCTCTGACTAAGTTTGAATGGTGTTTATTATGTTTTAATTCCTCCTTGTTCATACTACATAATCCCTTCCTTATGAATTAACATTATTAAGGTAACAAATAAAGGTGAAATAAAATAAATAAAATAATTAATCAGATATAATAATAATATACCGTGCACAGTATATTATTATTATATCTGATTAATTATTTTATTTATTTTATTTCACCTTTATTTGTTACCTTAATAATGTTCAATTAGGTAGTTTTATCTAAATCTAGAAATTGTTTAGTTATTATTCATAAAATTCCTAACAATCCACCCTAAATGACAAAACAATTCATAACAACATATCAAACACTATATTGAAACATCAATGTAATACAAGAATAAACCAAACCAATACATGTATTTACACTCGATCATCATCAATGACTGTTCTAACCTACATCAGAATCAAAACTCTTCTAATTAGAATTTTCGTTACTATCTTTATTAAAGAAACAGTCTATACATTGAAACATGACGTCAAATATGGCCTCCTCAGGTGTGAAAGATCCGGAGTCCTCTGTAGGGTCTGGAGCCATATATTCATCATTCCACTGGTCAGAACTTAGGATTGGTCCGTATATCTCCATCTGTTGTCATCGAATACTTCAGAGTCCCAGAAATGAGTACCTTTCCCACAACGGAATCATACTTAGGCAGCTTTTTCCCACCTGTGTTTTGTGGGTAGTTATTTTCTGTTTAGTGTTTTGCACCTGACAGGACTGTTTCAGTTGTTCTCTTTGTTATTTTGTTATTAGTGTTCAGTTTCAATAAAAAGTATGAACACTTACCATGCTGCGCTTTGGTCCACACCTTCTTCAACAGACTACCGTTACAAAGGGCTACATTATGTTCGTTTTACAATAGGCTACATTATGTTAGTTTTACAATAGGCTACATTATGTTAGTTTTACAATAGGCTACATTATGTTAGTTTTACAATAGGCTACATTATGTTAGTTTTACAATAGGCTGCATTTTGTTAGTTTTACAATAGGCTGCGTTATGTTAGTTTTACAATAGGCTAAGGGGCAGAGCAAAGTCACAGAAAAACACAGCCATTTTTCCAACCAAAGAGAGGAGTCACAAAAAGCAGAAATAGAGATAAAATGAATCACTAACCTTTGATGATCTTCATCAGATGACACTCATAGAACTGCATGTTACACAATACATGTATGTTTTGTTCGGTAAAGTTCATATTTATTTCCAAAAACCTCAGTTTACATTGGCGCGTTATGTTCAGTAGTTCCAAAACATCCGCTGATTTTGCAGAGAGCCACATCAATTTACAGAAATACTCATTATAAACATTGCTAAAAGATACAACTGTTATACAAGGAATTTTAGATCCACTTCTCCTTAATGCAACCGCTGTGTCAGATTTCAAAAAAACTTTACGGAAAAAGCAAACCATGCAATAATCTGAGTACGGCGCTCAGAGACCAACACAAACCCAAACAGATATCCGCCATGTTGTGGAGTCAACAGAAGTCAGAAATAGCATTATAAATATTCACTTACCTTTGATTATCTTCATCAGAATGCACTCCCAGGAATCCCAGTTCCACAATAAATGTTTGTTTTGTTCGATGAAGTCCATCATTTATGTCCAAATACCTCCTTGTTGTTCGCGCGTTTAGCCCAGTAATCAAAATTCATGACGCGCGATCACTAGGTGCAGACGAAAAGTCCAAAAAGTTCCGTTACAGTCCGTAGAAACATGTCAAATGATCTATAGAATCAATCTTCAGGATGTTTTTAACATAAATCTTCAATATTGTTCCAACTGGAGAATTCCTTTGTCTTCAGAAATGCAATGGAACGCAAGCTAACTATCACGTGAATGCGCATGGGCAGCTCGTGGCTCTCCGGCAGACTCATTCCCCTCTCATTTGCCCCCACTTCACAGTAGAAGCCTCAAACAAGGCTCTAAAGACTGTTGACATCTAGTGGAATCCATAGGAAGTGCAATATGACCCCATTTCCACTTTATCTTGGATAAGCAAAGAGTTGAAAAACTACAAACCTCAGATTTCCCACTTCCTGGTTGGATTTTTTGGCAGGTTTTTGCCTGCCATATGAGTTCTGTTATACTCACAGACATCATTCAAACAGTTTTAGAAACTTCAGAGTGTTTTCTATCAAAATCTACTAATAATATGCATATCCTAGCATCTGGGCCTGAGTAGCAGGCAGTTTACTCTGGGCACGCTTTTCATCCAGACGTGAAAATACTTTCCCCTACTCTAGAGAAGTTAATAAATGCTGACAAAACTCCAAAACGACCAAAATGTACAAAATAACAAAGTGGGTACAAAACCCATCGCACACCAACACTAAATAGCACATCACATACAAACAAAACATTCTCTGACAAGGACATGAGGGGAAACAGAGTGTTAAATACACAACATGTAATGAATGGGATTGGAACCAGGTGTGTAGGAAGACAAGACAAAATCAATGGAAAATGAAAAATGGATCAATGATGGCTAGAAGGTCGATGACGTCGACCGCCGAACCCACCCGAACAAGGAGATGCACCGACTTCGGCGGAAGTCGTGACAGCTACATTATGTTAGTTTTACAATATGCTACGTTATGTTAATTTTACAATAGGCTATATTATGTTAGAGAGGAGGAAGGAGAGAGAAAGAGAGGTAGGAGAGAGAAAGAGAGGAGGTAGGAAAGAGAAAGAGAGGTAGGAGAGAGAAAAAGAGAAGGTAGGAGAGAGAAAGAGAGGAGGTAGGAAAGAGAAAGAGAGGAGGTAGGAAAGAGAAAGAGAAAGAGAGGTAGGAGAGAGAAAAAGAGAAGATAGGAGAGAGAAAGAGAGGAGGTAGGAAAGAGAAAGAGAGGTAGGAGAGAGAAAGAGAGGAGGTAGGAGAGAGAAAGAGAGGTAGGAGAGAGAAAAAGAGGTAGGAGAGAGAAAGAGAGGAGGTAGGAGAGAGAAAGAGATGAGGTAGGAGAGAGAAAGAGAGGTAGGAGAGAGAAAGAGAGGAGGTAGGAAAGAGAAAGAGAGGTAGGAGAGAGAAAGAGAGGAGGTAGGAAAGAGAAAGAGAGGAGGTAGGAAAGAGAAAGAGAGGAGGTAGGAATGAGAAAGAGAGGTAGGAGAGAGAAAGAGAGGAGGTAGGAAAGAGAAAGAGAGGTAGGAGAGAGAAAAAGAGGTAGAAGAGAGAGAAAGAGAGGAGGTAGGAAAGAGAAAGAGAGGAGGTAGGAAAGAGAAAGAGAGGTAGGAGAGAGAAAGAGAGGAGGTAGGAAAGAGAAAGAGAGGTAGGAGAGAGAAAGAGAAGAGGTAGGAGAGAGAAAGAAAGGAGGTAGGAAAAGAGAAAGAGAGGAGGTAGGAGAGAGAAAGAGAGGTAGGAGAGAGAGAAAGAGAGGAGGTAGGAGAGAGAAAGAGAGGTAGGAGAGAGAAAGAGAGGAGGTAGGAGAGAGAAAGAGAGGTAGGAGAGAGAAAGAGAGGTAGGAGAGAGAAAGAGAGGAGGTAGGAGAGAGAAAGAGAGGAGGTAGAAGAGAGAAAGAGAGAAAGAGAGGTAGGAGAGAGAAAGAGAGGAGGTAGGAGAGAGAAAGAGAGGTAGGAGAGAGAAAGAGAGGTAGAAGAGAGAGAAAGAGAGGAGGTAGGAGAGAGAAAGAGAGGAGGTAGGAGAGAGAAAGAGAGGAGGTAGGAGAGAGAAAGAGAGGTAGGAGAGAGAAAGAGAGGAGGTATGAGAGAGAAAGAGAGGTCGGAGAGAGAAAGAGAGGTAGAAGAGAGAGAAAGAGAGGAGGTAGGAGAGAGAAAGAGAGGTAGAAGAGAGAGAAAGAGAGGAGGTAGGAGAGAGAAAGAGAGGTAGGAGAGAGAGAAAGAGAGGAGGTAGGAGAGAGAAAGAGAGGTAGGAGAGAGAAAAAGAGAAGGTAGGAGAGAGAAAGAGAGGAGGTAGGAAAGAGAAAGAGAGGAGGTAGGAGAGAGAAAGAACTGAGGTAATGAATGTCTGCTCAGGTCACTGCTATCTGCTCCCTGACATGGCCTGCTGCTTGGTCTTCAGGCTTTCTCTCCAACCCTGCTCTAACGCACCAGATTGGCTGATCATCAGGACCTTGATCCCGAGAGCGGATGCACATGCTAAAAATGTACGCGATCACTGTACTATCATCTGCTCTTGAACTTATTTTGGAGAAAAGATCTGTTCTAGATCGTATCATTGTAGAGAACGGGCCTAGATCGTATCATTGTAGATATCGGGCCTTGATCGGATCATTGTAGAGAACGGGCCTAGATCGGATCATTGTAGAGAACGGGCCTAGATTGGATCACTGTAGAGAACGGGCATAGATCGGATCATTGTAAAGAACGGGCCTAGATTGGATCACTGTGGAGAACGGGCCTAGATCGGATCCTTGTAGAGATCGGGCATAGATCGGATCATTGTAAAGAACGGGCCTAGATTGGAACATTGTAGAGAACGGGCCTAGATCGGAAAATTGTAGAGATCGGGCCTAGATCAGATCACTGTAGAGAACGGGCCTAGATCGGATCACTGTAGAGAACGGGCCTAGATCGGATCACTGTAGAGAACGGGCCTAGATTTGACTCTTTGTGTTATTCAGTGGTATCATAGAGGATGACTACTAGACCTCTATCTGTCAACACGAGTCCCCTACTGAGAACACAGTCGGGGAGGGAGGAAGGGAGGAAGGGAGGGAGGCAGGGAAGAGTGTTTGTTGACACTGTGTCTCTAGTCTGCAGAGGATGACACGGGGAGGGAGGAAGGGAGGAAGGGAGGGAGGCAGGGAGGGGTGTTTGTTGACACTGTGTCTCTAGTCTGCAGAGGATGACACAGGGAGGGAGGAAGGGAGGAAGGGAGGGAGGGAGGGGTGTTTGTTGACACTGTCTCTAGTCTGCAGAGGATGACACGGGGAGGGAGGGAGGGAGGGAGGGAGAGAGGGAGAGAGGGAGGGAGGGAGGGAGGGAGGGAGGGGGGGAGGGAGGGAGGGAGGGAGGGAGGGAGGGGGGGAGGGAGGGAGGGAGGGGTGTTTGTTGACACTGTCTCTAGTCTGCAGAGGATGACACAGGGAGGGAGGGAGGGAGATAGGGAGGGAGGGGGGGAGGGAGGGAGGGAGGCAGGGAGGGAGGGATGGAGGGGTGTTTGTTGACACTGTCTCTAGTCTGCAGAGGATGACATGGGGAGGGAGGGAGGGAGGATGACAGTTACAGTAAAGCTGACCTGTGAGAATACCACTTTCTCTACAGAATACTAACGTCTACATATCTCATTAGTTCAGCGGTGTAAACAGAAGTGGAGGGAAGGAAGGAAGGAAGGAGATCAGTGTACATGGGCCTCCCGGGTGGCGCAGTGGTCTAGGGCACTGCATCGCAGTGCTAGCTGCGCCACCAGAGTCTTGGGTTCGCGCCCAGGCTGGCCTGGGTTCGCGCCCAGGCTCTGTCGCAGCCGGCCGCAACCGGGAGGTCCGTGGAGCGACGCACAATTGGCATAGCGTCGTCCGGGTTAGGGAGGGTTTGGCCGGTAGGGATATCCTTGTCTCAGTATGTAAAATGTAATAAAATGTATGCACTCTGTAAGTCGCTCTGGATAAGAGCGTCTTCTAAATGACTAAAATGTAATGTAAATGTGTACACAAACAACAAGTGTGCAGTTAAAATTAGCAAAAAAATACACCGATTTCTTTCCTTAGGACCGTGGACTGAGATAAAGATCCAGCTCTTTCTATCAATGAATTGGCGAGGTCACTAGAACAGCCTGCAGCACCCGGCCTCACCCTACTAGAATCTGATGTCTACTGTTTGCTGATGATCTGGTGCTTCTGTCACCAACCAAGGAGGGCCTACAGCAGCACCTAGATCTTCTGCACAGACTCTGTCAGACTAGGGCCCTGAAAGTGAAACTCAGTTAATTAAGACAAAAATAATGGTGTCCAGTTGCCAAAACAACGAATACAAGTTTTTATCTAGACACTGTTGCCCTAAAGAACATAAAATAATTACATCTACCTCAGCCTCAACATCAACACCACAGGTAACTTCTACAAGGCTGTGAACGATCTGAGAGACAAGAAGGGCCTTCAATGCCATCAAAAGGAACCTAAAACTCAACATCCCAATTAGGATCTGGCAAAAAATACTTGAATCAGTTATAGAACCCATTGCCCTTTATGTTTGTGACGTCTGGGGTCCGCTCACCAACAAATAATTCACACAAATGGGACAAACACCCAATTGAGACTCTGCAAGCAGAATTCTGCAAAAAAAATACTTTGTGTACAACGCAAAAGTCCAAGAAATGAAATACCAAACCTGCCAGTTATCAAACTCCAGAAAAGAGATTCTAATTTTCTACAACCAGCTGATGCCCACACATTCCATCACAAAGACATCACCTACAGAGAGATGAACCTGGAGAAGAGTCCCCTAAGCAAGCTGGTCCTGGGGCTCTGTTCACAAACACAAACACACCCCACAGAGCCCCAGGACAGCAACACATTTAGACCCAATCAAATCATGAGAAAACAAAAAGATAATTACTTGACACATCGGAAAGAATTAACAAAAAAACAGAGCAAACTAGAATGTTATTTGGTCCTAAACAGAGAGTATACAGTGGCAGAATACCTGACCACTGTGACTGACCCAAACTTAAGGAAAGCTTTGACTATGTATAGACTCAGTGAGCATAGCCTTGCTATTGAGAAAGGCCGCCGTAGGCAGACCTGGCTCTCAAGAGAAGACAGGCTATGTGCTCACTGCCCACAAAATGAGGTGGAAAACTAAGCTGCACTTCCTAACCTCCTGCCCAAATATATGACCATATTAGAGACACATATTTCCCTCAGATGACACAGATCCACAAAGAATTTCGAAAACAAATCAAACATTGACAAACTACCATATCCGTCAGGTGAAATACCACAGTGTGCCGTCACATAAAGCAAGATTTCTGGACCGTTGCAATACGATACGGGCAACCAGTGGAACACAAACAACATTTTAAATTCCATGTGTCTGTGTATTTGTCTTCTTCTACTATTCCTACTACAGCCATTGAGTACATTGTTAAAACACTGTAAACAGCTGATAATATAACACTTGGTATGTCTTGATCTTTTTTTTAAACCTTTGTGTTACTGTTCATTTCTAATACTTGTTATGTTGATGTTGTTTTGTGTCCTCTCACTTTTGTTTACTGTTTATTTTCACTTGCTTTTGGCAAAGTTAAAAAAGAAGAACACAGGATCTGATGTCACTGTTTTCAGAGTTAACAAACAGGTGGTCATCCGAGAGCCAATTAAAATATGTTGACACACCTGAAGAGAAGTTTACCTGTAGACAGCTGGGGATAGACAGACACACTCACTCACACACACGCACGCACGCACGCCCGCACGCCCGCACGCCCGCACACACACACACACACACACACACACACACACACACACACACACACACACACACACACACACACACACACACACACACACACACACACACACACACACACACACACACACACACACACAGAGCAGTCAGCTGAGGATGACTGCTGTTATGGCTTACTGATGACACTATGACACTATGACACTATGACACTATGACACTGGGACACTGGGACACTATGACACTATGACACTATGACACTATGACACTATGACACTGGGACACTATGACACTGGGACACTGGGACACTGGGACACTATGACACTATGACACTATGACACTGGGACACTATGACACTATGACACTGGGACACTGGGACACTATGACACTATGACACTGTGACACTATGACACTGGGACACTATGACACTATGACACTGGGACACTGGGACACTATGACACTGGGACACTGGGACACTGGGACACTATGACACTATGACACTATGACACTGGGACACTATGACACTATGACACTATGACACTATGACACTGGGACACTATGACACTGGGACACTATGACACTATGACACTGGGACACTATGACACTGGGACACTATGACACTATGACACTATGACACTATGACACTGGGACACTATGACACTGGGACACTATGACACTATGACACTGGGACACTGGGACACTATGACACTATGACACTGGGACACTATGACACTATGACACTGGGACACTGGGACACTATGACACTGGGACACTGGGACACTATGACACTGGGACACTATGACACCGGGACACTGGGACACTATGACACTATGACACTATGACACTGGGACACTATGACACTATGACACTATGACACTATGACACTGGGACACTATGACACTATGACACTATGACACTATGACACTATGACACTGGGACACTATGACACTGGGACACTATGACACTATGACACTATGACACTGGGACACTATGACACTGGGACACTATGACGCTATGACACTATGACACTATGACACTATGACACTGGGACACTATGAATCTGGGACACTATGACACTATGACACTATGACACTATGACACTATGACATTATGACACTGGGACACTATGACACTGGGACACTATGACACTGGGACACTATGACACTATGACACTATGACACTGGGACACTATGACACTATGACACTGGGACACTATGACACTATGACACTATGACACCGGGACACTATGACACTATGACACTATGACACTATGACACTGGGACACTATGACACTATGACACTATGACACTATGACACTATGAACCTGGGACACTATGACACTATGACACTATGACACTGGGACACTATGACACTATGACACTATGACACTGGGACACTATGACACTGGGACACTATGACACTATGACACTATGACACTGGGACACTATGACACTATGACACTATGACACTATGACACTGGAAACTATGACACTATGACACTATGACACTATGACACTATGACACTGGGACACTATGACACTGGGACACTATGACACTATGACACTATGACACTGGGACACTATGACACTATGACACTATGACACTATGACACTGGGACACTATGACACTATGACACTATGACACTATGAAACTGGGACACTATGACACTATGACACTGGGACACTATGACACTATGACACTATGACACTATGACACTATGACACTATGACACTGGGACACTATGACACTGGGACACTATGACACTGGGACACTATGACACTGGGACACTGGGACACTATGACACTATGACACTATGACACTATGACACTGGGACACTATGACACTATGACACTATGACACTATGACACTGGGACACTATGACACTATTACACTATGACACTGGGACACTGGGACACTATGACACTATGACACTATGACACTGGGACACTATGACACTATGACACTATGACACTATTACACTGGGACACTATGACACTATGACACTATGACACTGGGACACTATGACACTAAGACACTATGACACTGGGACACTGGGACACTATGACACTGGGACACTATGACACTATGACACTACGACACTATGACACTATGACACTGGGACACTGGGACACTATGACACTGGGACACTGGGACACTATGACACTGGGACACTATGACACTGGGACACTATGACACTGGGACACTATGACACTGGGACACTGGGACACTATGACACTATGACACTATGACACTATGACACTATGACACTGGGACAC
This sequence comes from Salvelinus fontinalis, assembly GCF_029448725.1. Taxonomy (NCBI): domain Eukaryota; kingdom Metazoa; phylum Chordata; class Actinopteri; order Salmoniformes; family Salmonidae; genus Salvelinus; species Salvelinus fontinalis. The sequence continues at coordinate 64,815 of NW_026600540.1, forward strand.
TATGACACTATGACACTATGACACTATGACACTGGGACACTATGACACTGGGACAATATGACACTATGACACTGGGACACTATGACACTATGACACTATGACACTGGGACACTATGACACTATGACACTGGGACACTATGACACTGGGACACTATGACACTATGACACTATGACACTATGACACTAAGACACTGGGACACTATGACACTGGGACACTATGACACTGGGACACTTGGACACTATGACACTATGACACTGTGACACTATGACACTATGACACTGGGACACTATGACACTATGACACTGGGACACTGGGACACTATGACACTGGGACACTGGGACACTATGACACTATGACACTATGACACTATGACACTGGGACACTATGACACTATGACACTATGACACTATGCCACTGGGACACTATGACACTGGGACACTATGACACTATGACACTGGGACACTATGACACTGGGACACTATGACACTATGACACTATGACACTATGACACTGGGACACTATGACACTGGGACACTATGACACTATGACACTATGACACTGGGACACTATGACACTATGACACTGGGACACTGGGACACTATGACACTATGACACTGGGACACTGGGACACTATGACACTGGGACACTGGGACACTATGACACTTGGACACTATGACACTGGGACACTGGGACACTGTGACACTATGACACTATGACACTATGACACTATGACACTGGGACAATATGACACTATGACACTATGACACTATGACACTGGGACACTATGACACTATGACACTATGACACTATGACACTATGACACTGGGACACTATGACACTGGGACACTATGACACTATGACACTATGACACTGGGACACTATGACACTGGGACACTATGACACTATGACACTATGACACTGGGACACTATGACACTATGACACCATGACACTGGGACACTATGACACTGGGAAACTGGGACACTATGACACTATGACACTATGACACTATGACACTATGACACTGGGACACTATGACACTGGGACACTATGACACTGGGACACTATGACACTATGACACTATGACACTGGGACACTATGACACTATGACACTGGGACACTATGACACTATGACACTATGACACTGGGACACTATGACACTATGACACTATGACACTGGGACACTATGACACTATGACACTATGACACTATGACACTGGGACACTATGACACTATGACACTATGACACTGGGACACTATGACACTATGACACTATGACACTGGGACACTATGACACTATGACACTATGACACTATGACACTATGACACTGGGACACTATGACACTATGACACTATGACACTATGACACTATGACACTATGACACTGGGAACTATGACACTATGACACTATGACACTATGACACTATGACACTGGGACACTATGACACTGGGACACTATGACACTATGACACTATGACACTATGACACTGGGACACTATGACACTATGACACTATGACACTATGAAACTGGGACACTATGACACTATGACACTGGGACACTATGACACTATGACACTATGACACTATGACACTATGACACTGGGACACTGGGACACTGGGACACTATGACACTGGAACACTATGACACTATGACACTATGACACTATGACACAGGGACACTATGACACTATGACACTATGACACTATGACACTGGGACACTATGACACTATGACACTATGACACTGGGACACTATGACACTATGACACTGGGACACTATGACACTGGGACACTATGACACTATGACACTATGACACTATGACACTGGGACACTATGACACTATGACACTATGACACTATGACACTGGGACACTATGACACTATGACACTATGACACTGGGACACTATGACACTATGACACTATGACACTGGGACACTATGACACTATGACACTATGACACTATGACACTATGACACTGGGACACTATGACACTATGACACTGGGACACTATGACACTATGACACTATGACACTATGACACTGGGACACTATGACACTATGACACTATGACACTATGACACTGGGACACTATGACACTGGGACACTATGACACTATGACACTGGGACACTATGACACTGGGACACTATGACACTATGACACTATGACACTATGACACTATGACACTGGGACACTATGACACTATGACACTATGACACTATGACACTATGACACTATGACACTGGGACACTATGACACTATGACACTATGATACTGGGACACTATGACACTGGGACACTATGACACTATGACACTATGACACTATGACACTATGACACTATGACACTATGACACTGGGACACTATGACACTATGACACTATGACACTATGACACTGGGACACTATGACACTATGACACTATGACACTGGGACACTATGACACTATGACACTATGACACTATGACATTATGACACTGGGACACTATGACACTATGACACTGGGACACTATGACACTATGACACTATGACACTATGACACTGGGACACTATGACACTATGACACTATGACACTATGACACTATGACACTGGGACACTATGACACTGGGACACTATGACACTATGACACTATGACACTGGGACACTATGACACTGGGACACTATGACACTATGACACTATGACACTGGGACACTATGACACTATGACACCATGACACTGGGACACTATGACACTGGGAAACTGGGACACTATGACACTATGACACTATGACACTATGGCACTATGACACTGGGACACTATGACACTGGGACACTATGACACTGGGACACTATGACACTATGACACTATGACACTGGGACACTATGACACTATGACACTGGGACACTATGACACTATGACACTATGACACTGGGACACTATGACACTATGACACTATGACACTGGGACACTATGACACTATGACACTATGACACTATGACACTGGGACACTATGACACTATGACACTATGACACTATGACACTATGACACTGGGACACTATGACACTATGACACTATGACACTATGACACTATGACACTATGACACTGGGAACTATGACACTATGACACTATGACACTATGACACTATGACACTGGGACACTATGACACTGGGACACTATGACACTATGACACCATAACACTGGGACACTATGACACTATGACACTATGACACTATGACACTGGGACACTATGACACTATGACACTATGACACTATGAAACTGGGACACTATGACACTGGGACACTATGACACTATGACACTATGACACTATGACACTATGACACTGGGACACTGGGACACTGGGACACTATGACACTGGAACACTATGACACTATGACACTATGACACTATGACACAGGGACACTATGACACAATGACACTATGACACTATGACACTGGGACACTATGACACTATGACACTATGACACTATGACACTGGGACACTATGACACTATGACACTGGGACACTATGACACTGGGACACTATGACACTATGACACTATGACACTATGACACTGGGACACTATGACACTATGACACTATGACACTATGACACTGGGACACTATGACACTATGACACTATGACACTGGGACACTATGACACTATGACACTATGACACTGGGACACTATGACACTATGACACTATGACACTATGACACTATGACACTGGGACACTATGACACTATGACACTGGGACACTATGACACTATGACACTATGACACTATGACACTGGGACACTATGACACTATGACACTATGACACTATGACACTGGGACACTATGACACTGGGACACTATGACACTATGACACTGGGACACTATGACACTGGGACACTATGACACTATGACACTATGACACTATGACACTATGACACTGGGACACTATGACACTATGACACTATGACACTATGACACTATGACACTATGACACTGGGACACTATGACACTATGACACTATGATACTGGGACACTATGACACTGGGACACTATGACACTATGACACTATGACACTATGACACTATGACACTATGACACTATGACACTGGGACACTATGACACTATGACACTATGACACTATGACACTATGACACTGGGACACTATGACACTATGACACTATGACACTGGGACACTATGACACTATGACACTATGACACTATGACATTATGACACTGGGACACTATGACACTATGACACTGGGACACTATGACACTATGACACTTTGACACTATGACACTATGACACTGGGACACTATGACACTATGACACTATGACACTGGGACACTATGACACTATGACACTATGACACTATGACACTATGACACTATGACACTGGGACACTATGACACTATGACACTATGACACTGGGACACTATGACACTATGACACTATGACACTATGACACTGGGACACTATGACACTGGGACACTATGACACTATGACACTATGACACTATGACACTGGGACACTATGACACTATGACACTATGACACTATGACACTGGGACACTATGACACTATGACACTATGACACTATGACACTATGACACTGGGACACTGGGACACTATGACACTATGACACTGGGACACTATGACACTATGACACTATGACACTATGACACTGGAACACTATGACACTATGACACTATGACACTATGCCACTATGACACTATGACACTGGGACACTATGACACTATGACACTGGGACACTATGACACTATGACACTATGACACTGGGACACTATGACACTATGACACTATGACACTATGACACTATGACACTATGACACTGGGACACTATGACACTATGACACTATGACACTATGACACTATGACACTATGACACTGGGACACTATGACACTATGACACTATGACACTATGACACTGGGACACTATGACACTATGACACTATGACACTATGACACTATGACACTGGGACACCATGACACTATGACACTATGACACTATGACACTATGACACTATGACACTGGGACACTATGACACTATGACACTATGACACTGGGACACTATGACACTATGACACTATGACACTATGACACTATGACACTATGACACTGTGACACTATGACACTATGACACTATGACACTGGGACACTATGACACTATGACACTATGACACTATGACACTGGGACACTATGACACTGGGACACTATGACACTATGACACTATGACACTATGACACTGGGACACTATGACACTATGACACTGTGACACTATGACACTATGACACTGGGACACTATGACACTATGACACTATGACACTATGACACTGGGACACTATGACACTATGACACTGGGACACTATGACACTATGACACTATGACACTATGACACTGGAACACTATGACACTATGACACTATGACACTATGCCACTATGACACTATGACACTGGGACACTATGACACTATGACACTGGGACACTATGACACTATGACACTATGACACTGGGACACTATGACACTATGACACTATGACACTATGACACTGGGACACTATGACACTATGACACTATGACACTATGACACTGGGACACTATGACACTATGACACTGGGACACTATGACACTATGACACTATGACACTATGACACTATGACACTATGACACTATGACACTGGGACACTATGACACTATGACACTATGACACTATGACACTATGACACTGGGACACTATGACACTATGACACTATGACACTATGACACTATGACACTATGACACTGGGACACCATGACACTATGACACTATGACACTATGACACTGGGACACTATGACACTATGACACTATGACACTATGACACTATGACACTGGGACTGACAACCCTTAAAGTTTTCCACTTGCATTATTATCATTACTAAGCTTCAAAGTGGAAAAAATATAGCTGTCAATAACAGCAATATACGGTAACATTGTCATCTTGTCTCATATAAAGATATAAAGTCCTAGTTTGAAGTTGGGAACATTCATCATCATTACACGTTCAGCTCCATCTTGAAAACGTAACAGCTGACATGGGGGGGGGGGGGGGGTGTAACAGGCTGACATGGGGGGGGGGTGTAACAGGCTGACATGGGGGGGGTGGGGGTGTAACAGGCTGACATGGGGGGGGGGGGGTGTAACAGGCTGACATGGGGGGGGGGGGTGTAACAGGCTGACATGGGGGGGGGGGGTGTAACAGGCTGACATGGGGGGGGGTGTAACAGGCTGACATGGGGGGGGTGGGGGTGTAACAGGCTGACATGGGGGGGGGGGGGTGTAACAGGCTGACATGGGGTGGGGGTGTAACAGGCTGACATGGGGGGGGTGTAACAGGCTGACATGGGGGGGGGTGTAACAGGCTGACATGGGGGGGGGTGTAACAGGCTGACATGGGGGGGGGAGTGTAACAGGCTGACATGGGGTGGGGGTGTAACAGGCTGACATTGGGGGGGGGGGTGTAACAGGCTGACATTGGGGGGGGGTGTAACATTCTGACATGGGGGGGGGGGGGTGTAACAGGCTGACATTGGGGGGGGGGGGGGGGTGTAACAGGCTGACATTGGGGGGGGGGTGTAACAGGCTGACATTGGGGGGGGGGGGTGTAACAGGCTGACATTGGGGGGGGGGTGTAACAGGCTGACATTGGGGGGGGGGGGGGGGGTGTAACAGGCTGACATGGGGGGGGGGGTGTAACAGGCTGACATTGGGGGGGGGGGTGTAACAGGCTGACATGGGGGGGGGTGTAACAGGCTGACATGGGGGTGGGGGTGTAACAGGCTGACATTGGGGGGGGTGTAACAGGCTGACATGGGGGGGGGGGGGGTGGAACAGGCTGACATGGGGGGGGGGTGTAACAGGCTGACATTGGGGGGGGGGGTGTAACAGGCTGACATGGGGGGGGGGGGGTGTAACAGGCTGACATGGGGGGGGGGTGTAACAGGCTGACATTGGGGGGGGGGGTGTAACAGGCTGACATTGGGGGGGGGGGTGTAACAGGCTGACATTGGGGGGGGGGGGGTGTAACAGGCTGACATTGGGGGGGTGGGGGTGTAACAGGCTGACATGGGGGGGGGGGGGTGTAACAGGCTGACATTGGGGGGGGGGGGGTGTAACAGCAGTGGACTGATGAACAAAATACTAAAATATATATCTTGTTAGTAAAGGGATCCTTTAAATGAAACTCAAACTCTTTTGTCCTGTGTGGCTTAGACAGACATCCCTAAAATGGCACCCTATCCCCTATATAGTGCACTACTTTTGACCAGAGCTCAATGGCACCCTATTCCCTATATAGTGCGCTGCGTTCTATGGACCCTGGTCAACAGTAGTGCACTAATCAAGAACCAGGTCCTAATCAAGAACCAGATCCTAATCAAGAACCAGATCCTAAACAAGAACCAAGTCCTAATCAAGAACCAGGTCCTAATCAAGAACCAGGTCCTAATCAAGAACCAGATCCTAATCAAGAACCAAGTCCTAATCAAGAACCAGATCCTAATCAAGAACCAGGTCCTAATCAAGGACCAGGTCCTAATCAAAAACCAGGTCCTAATCGAGAACCAGGTCCTAAACAAGAACCAGGTCCTAATCAAAAACCAGGTCCTAATCGAGAACCAGGTCCTAATCGAGAACCAGGTCCTAAACAAGAACCAGGTCCTAAACAAGAACCAGGTCCTAAACAAGAACCAGGTCCTAATCAAGAACCAGGTCCTAAACAAGAACCAGGTCCTAATGGAGAACCAGGTCCTAATGGAGAACCAGGTCCTAAACAAGAACCAGGTCCTAAACAAGAACCAGGTCCTAAACAAGAACCAGGTCCTAAACAAGAACCAGGTCCTAAACAAGAACCAGGTCCTAATGGAGAACCAGGTCCTAATGGAGAACCAGGTCCTAATGGAGAACCAGATCCTAATCAAGAACCAGGTCCTAATGGAGAACCAGGTCCTAAACAAGAACCAGGTCCTAAATAAGAACCAGGTCCCTAAACAAGAACCAGGTCCTAAACAAGAACCAGGTCCTAAACAAGAACCAGGTCCTAATTGAGAACCACATCCTAATGGAGAACCAGGTCCTAAACAAGAACCAGGTCCTAAACAAGAACCAGGTCCTAATGGAGAACCAGGTCCTAATGGAGAACCAGGTCCTAAACAAGAACCAGGTCCTAAACAAGAACCAGGTCCTAATGGAGAACCAGGTCCTAAACAAGAACCAGGTCCTAATGGAGATCCAGGTCCTAATCAAAAACCAGGTCCTAAACAAGAACCAGGTCCTAATCAAGAACCAGGTCCTAATGGAGAACCAGGTCCTAATGGAGAACCAGGTCCTAATGGAGAACCAGGTCCTAATGGAGAACCAGATCCTAATCAAGAACCAGGTCCTAATGGAGAACCAGGTCCTAAACAAGAACCAGGTCCTAATCAAGAACCAGGTCATAATTAAGAACCAGGTCCTAATCAAGAACCAGGTCCTAATGGAGAACCAGGTCCTAATGGAGAACCAGGTCCTAATGGAGAACCAGATCCTAATCAAGAACCAGGTCCTAATGGAGAACCAGGTCCTAAACAAGAACCAGGTCCTAAACAAGAACCAGGTCCTAAACAAGAACCAGGTCCTAATCAAGAACCAGGTCATAATTAAGAACCAGGTCCTAATGGAGAACCAGGTCCTAATCAAGAACCAGGTCCTAATCAAGAACCAGGTCCTAATGGAGAACCAGGTCCTAATCAAGAACCAGATCCTAATCAAGAACCAGGTCCTAATTAAGAACCAGGTCCTAATCAAGAACCAGATCCTAATCAAGAACCAGGTCCTAATTAAGAACCAGATCCTAATCAAGAACCAGGTCCTAATCAAGAACCAGGTCCTAATTAAGAACTGTGACCTTCCAAAGTGACCTTGTGACCTTCCAAAGCCGTGTGTAGTATAGTATAGCTATTCTACTTTAGTAGCCCTAACTTCTTGACTTATTTATCTATCACCTTCTCCAAAGCACTCGTGGGATCGATGATAAAGAATCGGGTTCCTTTCTTTGGATTTGAATCCATCCGAGTAGCAGCAGCACAAACGGTAGTGACACAACGACACGTTACCTCCTCACTTCTTTGTCACTCACACATCTCTCACGTGAATCTCTTGTCATGAGTATGGGAAGGGTGTTTTCAGAATAAGAGCCCCGACATGAATTGTAGATGGCGATGCCATAATAAAAGTCTCTAATTTACATTACATACAGTAGTTCTGATTACTTAACATATATTTCTGCATACCAAACGTTTGGCTAGAAATGATGTGGTCAGGAACCAGTTGGAGGTCACAGCTAATTACCTTTTTGTATCGTGGTCTAAGTATTGGTTCTGACTTTAAAACAATTTTTTATTTTTACCCTAAAGAAATATAAGAAAACTTGAACAAAAAATCTAAAGTCATGAGCCAATAAGACCACGGACTGCTGGCTTCATCCGTCCCCTCTAATCATCCCCTGATAACCCGTCAATTAACTAGGAAGGTGAAAAGAAGACCAGCAATACTGTTGACTGAGATGTCTGGATTTTAATATCATACAGTGTATATCTCCAGAAGAAAAAATAACTGTGGTATGGTATCTCTTGGAGGTAAATAACTGTGGTATGGTATCTCTTGGAGGTAAATTACTGTGGTATGGTATCTCTTGGAGGTAAATAACTGTGGTATGGTATCTCTTGGAGGTAAATAACTGTGGAATGGTATCTCTTGGAGGTAAATAACTGTGGTATGGTATCTCTTGGAGGTAAATAACTGTGGTATGGTATCTCTTGGAGGTAAATAACTGTGGTATGGTATCTCTTAGAAGTAAATAACTGTGGTATGGTATCTCTTGGAGGTAAATAACTGTGCTATGGTATCTCTTGGGGGTAAATAACTGTGGTATGGTATCTCTTGGAGGTAAATAACTGTGGTGTGGTGTCTCTTGGAGGTAAATAACTGTGGTATGGTATCTCTTGGAGGTAAATAACTGTGGTATGGTATCTCTTGGGGGTAAATAAATGTGGTATGGTATCTCTTGGAGGTAAATAACTGTGGTATGGTATCTCTTGGAGGTAAATAACTGTGGTATGGTATCTCTTGGGGGTAAATAACTGTGGTATGGTATCTCTTGGGGGTAAATAACTGTGGT